>NC_056739.1:759014640-759122140 GCF_019279795.1 Protopterus annectens | reverse complement strand
AGTGATGTTATAAGTTAAGCATTATGTAACAGATACATTCTCATTGTGACAACTTAATTCTTTTTCCCCTAGGGGTTGAGCACAGTGTAATTGGAGGCTGCTGAACTATATCTCTATTAATTAGTGTTGATTGATTTTTATCTTCTAGGCCAGTGTTTCTTTACTGTTGTACTACTTGAAGGCCTTAGCCTGGACACTAACATATGTTATGCTTTCAGATTACTGTATAAAATGTTTTACTTGAGAGTTGGATTAATCAGTTAGTATGTATTTCAAACACCTAACTGCTATATTAAATGGCATATACAACTGAAATAGTGCACAAATAAACATTTGTATGTATGCAAACCTGTGTGTAGTGTGATATCCTTTGACTTCTCTGTGGGTATATGTCTCATGCAATAATTGTCTTTTGTATGAGAGAATCAAACACAGTCTATTTTAAAAGGTGGCAACTGTAGGAATACTGGCTGTTCAATATGCTGTGCACACTCTAAATATGTATCTTCCTATACATATCTATAAATAGTAATATATTTATATGTGTATGTATGTGAATATACATATATATCTATATATATATATATATATATATATATATATATATATATATATATAATATAGGTATATGCATATATGTGTGTTTTTATATGTGTCATTGGAATGCTTAATGCTTCTACATTGTACATTCCCTATGGTAGACACACTATTCTGCATGATATGTTATTGATATCATCCTGACATCGTACAGCTGAAATAGATTACTGTTAACTTCTTGTGGCAATCTTGTGTAGGGTCCTGGGTATGAGACATGCAAGTGTTGGTATTATGTTGCAAGGCAGATCTGTTTAGCTGTGGAGGAGGGGATGATATCAATAATTACAAGAGGTACTTAATTTGGGCCCCCTCACCCCTGTTAATAGTGCTTTGGTCATATATTTATTTGTTGTCCTCTTTTGTGTGTATATATATATATATATATATATATATATATATATACATACACACACACACACACACACACACACACACACACACACACACATATATATATATATATATACACACACATATATACATATATATATATATATATATATGTATATATATATATATATATATATATATATATGTATATATACATATATATATATATATATATATATATATATATATATATATATCTTTTATATACACAGACACACATACATACATCTACATATATAAATACATTTCCCCTACTGTTGATATATAAATACATTTCCCCTACTGTTGAGTGACTGTGCTGGATGATATGTTTGAGAAAACATCAGATGTATTTATATCTGAAAAGGTTTAGTGGTAGATCACTTTGGCTATAGTCTTCAAGGTCCTGGGTTTTAGACTTGCCATGGCTGCTTATTTTATTGCTGGGCAGAAGAGGGGCTGTTGGTGACAGAGTGATTAAGGCACTTTAAAGCACTTGTAAGTGGGTTTGCATGGAGTTAAGTGACACTTACATAAACTTAGCTTTGCTTATGCCTGCTTATGGCCGCTTTAACCCACGCTAATTTCAAATAAAGAAAAGAAAAAAGGGTGATAGGAAAGTGGTGAAATTGGAGCAAGCAGGGGGACAAACAAGATAAGAAACAAGTAGGGATGTGCAGGACGAGTGTAGGAAAGGACCATAGCTCTGCATTTCTTTGGCAGCAACAGCTGCTTTCAATGTGAGCAATTTAGAATTTGGAGCCTCACACCCTACAGAGAGGTGTGTGGGCATCATACAATAATTGGTAAGGTTAGATTGTGTGCTGGGTACATGTCTCTGGGTGAAATGCAGAGCTGTGTATGAGTTGTGTTTTTTTGTGGGACAGATGCCCTTTTTTCATGGTGAGAGTGGGATGCTAAGGAAGGATTCTTGGTAAGTGTGGTGAGGGAGGTTTGCTAGGAGAGGTTGCATTTGCAGATAGACAAGACAGCAGATGGGGGGTGTATGACACATGGGGGCAAACACCTTGATGGGGAGGGTGGTTTGGAATCTGAGGCTTGTGAGCCCCCCAGATGGTAGTAGTGGCACTGATGTCTCCACCCAATGGCAGTCACCATTACGCATTCACAGCCCCAAAGGTTGCTGTGCTGAAGGCTGAGCTGGAAGAGCCACCTGCCCCTCTAGCTGTGACAGCCTGCCCTCCACCAGCACAGGCAGTCATCCAGCTCCATCTGGAGGACTCTGCACCCCATGTCACAGACCTTGTCCCGGATGACAACAACGGTGATCCCCATCCCTTGCAGTGGTTCCACCCAAGAGTGGTGCAGGACCAGCAGATGAGGGAGGTCAGGTTTGGGTCCCAGAAATGCTGGGACCCGGTGCCTCAGCCAGGTGGGGTGGGAGAGGTGGTTCCACTGGGATCTGCCTTCCCATATGTGCTATGGTGTGGAAATTAACAATGAATATTGGTTAGTCATGCACAACACATTACAACATTGGTCAAAATAGCATGCATGGATATTCCCATTAACCCAAAACAGTGCAGTTATAACAGTGCCATAACAAACAGAACCCATGCATATATGGAATGGCATTCATGGTTGCAATAGCATGCCAGTTAGTGCTATGTCAGGCTGGCAATAAGATGATTGTTCAACAGGGGATATTAGTATGCACACAGTTTAAATAATGATAAAACAAATAGAAAAACAGTCCCAACAGTAGAGGTTTGTTTAGGAACATACCCATGTTGGTTTCATTGTGATGGTTGGATCAGTTGAGTGGTGGGGAAGGGGAACAGATTCAATTGAGAACTGCCATCAAGTATATTTATCAGTATACTACTATTCATTACTCTACATTCTGACCACACTTACACTCTACCTGGGCCATGGGGCTGCTACAGCACACTAACAGCTGTAGATATCAACAGAGCAATTGTACCCTTATTTAGTTATACACATCAGACCTGTTTCTACACCAATTTCTTTACCGGAGGGCCTGTACAGATGAACTGTGTGCACATTACATTGCTGTTTCTACACATATTTCAGATTCACATATTAGTTGCAGGCCTTGGAGTATGTGTTGTGTCTTTCACATACACCTACTGGGACATTCTCTGTGTGCAGATTTCTTGTCAACTGGGGAAACCATCCGTGACTGCGTGACACTTGAGGGGCTTGTCTGGGCCAGACTGCAGAGTATGGATGTCTAGCTTGCATCTATTTGTAGGACTGGGGCTGCTCAACACAGCATTTGTACAGCTTTCATTGTTATGCACATCATATTATTATTTCTATTCAGATTGCTTTACCTGTGTGCCCTGTATGGAAAATGCATGTGTTGCAGTACATTATTTTTTCTATTCAGATTGCAGTTTAAAACTATAGAATGAGACAGAGAAGTTAGTGGCGGTCCCTGGAATCAAACCGTGCTGTGTGTGCAAAATTGAACTACAGGCCCCATCCTTATCAGACTGAATTACTGGGGAAGTGTTGGGTTTTCTTTGTGACATTTCTATCTAGTACATATTTGTGTGCACAGTACTTTTATTATGACACGTTGCATTATTTGCTTCCCATTTTCAGTACATTTTATGCATACACAACAGATATTGGTGTCACTGTTTGTGAAACATGTGCACATTAGCTGGATTGCACATTTTACTGTTTTACAACTACATACTGCAATTTAGATTAATGAGTACACAGTGTAGGTTTTAGGTCTGCACCTGTTAGCCTTATACATTTCTCATACATTCACAGCTATATACGGCTGAAATTGAAAGGTTAGCACAGGACAATGCTGGCAGACAAACAAGTAAAACACATTCTGATGGGAATATGTACTGTTGCTTTTTTCCAGTTATTTGACATGCCCACTCTAAAGTATGCAGACAAGCAGTGCTAAATCAGTTCACCTCAGTTAATGGATTCTGCAGAACACACACATTTCTATTTATCAGGTACAAGTGAGATGACACATACCAGTGTTTGGGATCACCTTTATTAGTTTTGACATATTTATCTGTGTACAACTCAGAACTCCATAATTACTATTCCTGCATGATCTGCACAGGGGAATGCTTTTCATTTCTAAATGTTATAGTAGCCCTGACATGGCATTTTCTTGGCAGGTTCACTCAGACACACTCATACATATTATAATATTCCTTTCCTGCATATTGTACCTTGTTTGCTACTGATATCTGTCTTACACAGCAGCTGGGAATACTCCATTGTAACACTGGCAGCCTGACACAGGCATTTATTCCTGACTTTTACAGCACAACTATATATACAAGCAGTACTACCATTATTATAATTTTGATTTATTACTGTTAATAGTTGGGGGTATTTTGTACTCACCATACTGCCGATGAAGCTGGGCCAGTTGCTGTGCATCAGTCTGCACATTCTGGGTCCTCTCAGCAGCAGCTGGATGAGGAGTCATACACATTAATCACACCTGCATAGTCACAAGTTGAACTTTTTCCATACTTAGAGATACATAAGACTGCATACTTACAGACAGGTGGGACATCCTGCACTTGGGCTCTTGGATCCACTGGTCCAAGAGAGCAACCCTCCTCCATTTCAGGTTGTTATGGTGATGATGTACCTGCTCACCAGTTCAGGGTATGCCAGTGGCACTGGTGAGATCATGTGCAAGCTGGTCCCAGGCCTCCGCTTTGTACTGCAAGCCCTGGTAATGGCCCTGCAGCAGCCTGCCACCATGGTTTTAGCTAGGAACCCAACCATGACCCTGGACTCCTGCATGCCCCAATGTTGCACTCGAAGTACACACCTTCTCTGACACCAGCCATTTTGGTCCTGCTGTGTGCAATCCTATATGGTTACTGCTGTATTCTGACCTGTGCAGTTTAAATAGGACTGTTTTCTTGCACTTTTTCATGATTAGCTGGTTTCAATATGCTGCACTATGCTTAGCTCTGCACAAATTCGCATAGCAATGCTTTCGCCAGCTAAGCAGAGCTGAATGCAGGTAAGTAATGCATACACTAGCAAAGTATTGCTTAAATCTATTTTTTATTAAAGTTATAAATTGAGTTTTACATTTATATTTTACATATTCCCAACCCTACTTTGCTATACGTGAGCCATATGATTAACATCTATCATTCACATTCCTTAAAAGTTTATTAAATAATTTGCCAGAGGGGGGGGGTTAAACTGAGCATGTTCTACATGCTATACCATGGTTGCACCACTACACTACAGCAGCTTGATGATATTTCCTATCACAGTAGCACTTGTCTATCATTTTCAGGATTTCAACAAGGCTAAGCATAATGGCGCGCCGCAAAAACAAGCTGTGCGGCACTTAAACTTCGGATTTATTTCATGAAAAAATATTATTACATTTCTTTATTTTTTATTCATTTCCTCTTGCCCTACTGCTTTCAGCATGCATGTAGGCAAGAGTGCATACATTTGGAGGTGTGCACTTGAAGGCTGCTGCCTTCTATAGGTGTTTGTGGTAATTTCTTTTTCAGTGTCAGCGGCCACTGAAATGTTAACTATTTACATTCCACTGTCTGCGGACACTTGTTTACTATATAATATTAGTGCCAGGCTCTTATACTATATAATTTGACACTCATCCATATCAGAAAGTGCCACACTTTCAGAATGAAGGGGACATGTTTCAGGTGCTGGGACTGTGCTCGCTCCTTGTTCATGTCTGTTTAGTTTATATAGCAGCGCACCTTCATGCATATGCAAGGCGTGCTCCTATCCTAAATGGACATGAACCACTCCTTGCAAGAATAGTCTTGCATGGAACTTAGTGAATCCAGGGGTATATATTTGTTTCTTAAGATCAACATTATATTTATATTTGAAGGATCTATATAATCTTCTGTAAAAGCAATAAGAAATAATGTAAATATCAATTCTTTTCAATCAGATTTTTTTTAGATAAAATTTATAAAAGTGTTCCAAATATTATTAATGTAATTAGAATTTGTTATTTTAAAACTATTTTACTTAAAGCATTTTTATTAACCAAATAAAGTTATTTGGTAAGATTTCATTATGTATCTTTAAAATATCTTTATCTATCTCAAACCATATATACCCATGTATAATTTTGCATTTTGCTGAATATGAATATTTAACCATAAACTTACTGTTTTAAAAATTCAGAATAATATATATGATTCCATATCTGGAAAACCAATTCCTCTATCTTCCCAAGTTCCTATATGATTATCATAAGATATCGTAGATTTGTTAGTGTAACAAAAGAAATTTCAAAGAATAGTATTAATTCTGTTAATATATTTTTTTGGAGGAGTGTTCGTTAAGTTTTGAATAACATGCAATATTTTGGTAAGATTATCATTTTAATTAAAGTTAATCTTTCCTCCATAGAAAAATAGAAATTATTCCACTTTTTTAATTTTTTTAGAATACAGTCAAAATCAATGAAACTATATTTTTATAATTGGTTGTTAGAATGATACCTGAGTATTTTATTTGATCACTATTCCAAACAAAATCAACATTATTGTTTAACTTATCATTTAGTTTTTTAAGTAACAAAGTTTTTGTAATATTATTATTGTTATTATTATTATTATTATTATTATTATTATTATTATTATTATTATTATTATTAAAAGTAAGGTCAGATAGTTTTTCAATTTCATATAATGAGTGTAGTAACATTTCTAATGATCATTCCATACTTCCTATTATTAATGAAACATCATCTGCAAAAAGTTTTATTTTAAAGGAATATAATGTTATAAATTCAAAACCTACAATTGATTCATTCTAATAAAATTAGCTAATGGTTGTATAATCAAGGCAAAAATTAAAGGTAAAAAAGGGCATCCCTCCTGTGTACCTTTATTTATTTTAAATTATTTTGAAAGATATGAGCCTATGTGGATATAAGCATAATACTTTTTCTATAAACGTAGAATTAAATTTATGAAGTTGCTTGAAAAGTTATGTTCTTTAAGTGTCTCTGCTAAATAGATCCGATTTACTGAGTCAAATGCTTTGTTTAGATCTAAACTTATAATTGATGACTTTTGTTATTTGGATAATCTATTGATTGAATGATTCTTTTAATATTAACCTGTGTTTGTCTATGTAAAATGAATCCATTTGATCATAATCTATTAAAGTATGTATGGTTTCTTTATTCTATTTGCTAAAATTGACATAAAAATGTTATAGTCCATATTTAAAAGAGATATAGGCCTATATGAAGAACGCAATATTGATCTTTATCTTGTTTTAAAATAGATGATACTAAGGTATATTTCCAAGAAGGTGGGCTATTGGAATTTATTTTACCTTCTGTAAAATCCTTTAAGAAAATCGTTAATGGTTCATTTGGAAACAATTTATAAATTTCAGGAATAATTCTATCATTGCCTGGTGCTTTATTATTTGTTTTATTTTTAATTTATATCTGTCAGAGTTATAGGCTTTTCTATTTTTTATTTGCTATAAATTTAGTCTTTTATGGACATGTTTACTTAGAAATTCTTTGATATTATTTTCTTGTAATTTCTGTATTGTCCAGTATATTTAAATTTTCAAAATACGTTCTAAAACATTCTAATATAGCTTCTAAGTCTGTAGCATTTTTCTTCTCATTTAAAATATTGTTAATATAATTACTTGTATTCATTTTTCTTGGATCTGATAGGTAATTTGTGCAATCTTATTGGATTCAAAGAATATCTTTTCATATTTTAGGTTTAACTCACTAGGCCTATATCCTAAATCTTTATCCCCATTATAGGATTATCAATTTCAGTTTGTTTTTCTAAATGTTCTTTTCCCCATTCTCTTCTTTTATTTATATTCCAATGATATATTCTATCATAAATATTTGTTTTTAAAGTGTCCCATAAAATATCAAAAACTTCTTTATTATTATTAAAATAATAATTGTTGTAATTCTCTTAAAAATTCTTTCAGATCTTTCATTTTTCTTATATATGCTGGAATTCTATTATGAGGAATTAATCTAGTTGTTTTAATATTAATAATAAATGTTATAGCATTATGGTCCGACAGAGGACACAATGTTATTATAACTTATTCAGTTTTAATAACCAATTCATTAGAAACAGATGATTTGTCTATTTTAGTCTGTGTACCAAATCTGTATGAATAATGAGTATATATCAATTAATTCATAGTTATAAAATCATTAGTATCTTTTAAATGCAAGGTATCAATAAAATGCGTTAAGATCTTAACCAGAGCTGAACATCTACACTTTTTCTGGAAATAGAATCTTCTCTTTTCAATAAACAATTAAAATATCCACCTAAAATCAATTTTCTTTTCATATAAGATGCAATTATCCAAATATTTTCTTGAGTAATTAGCTTCAATTTCTGGTATCCAGTATAACTTTGCTAAAGTATATTTTTTTCTCTAATTCAATAACCACATTGTTCAGCATTCCATTTTTACCTGAATATGTCTCTAACAATACGCATTATAGTACTATTTTCAATAAAATAGCAGTACCTCTTCTTTTTGTTATAAAATGTTAAGTGGAAATTAATGTAAAGCCTTTAGAATCCAATCTAAAAATATCATCTTGAATTAAATGAGTTTATTTCAAAAAGATTATATGAGCTATTTGAAAATTTAGATATTTAATCAAACTCCCTCTTTTAGGGGTATTATTAAACCATTTATATTCAATGAAATATATTTTAATTGAGTCATATTAAAATTAAAACTACAAAAATAAAAAAAAAATATTATGAACATCTATAATTTCCTTATAAAATGTAAACATCTATTAGTAAAAAGGTGAGACATCTCCTAGGATTCAAAAAGCTCTGCACGGCATGCAGAAATACTGCAAGAGCTGCGGCATGCAATATGGCTGATGAGCGATCCAGGAACAAGTTCCTACACTATTCCTGCATGGACACAGCTCCTGTATGCTAATTACCCCATTTGCTGGTGAAAACCATGCAAATGAGGTGAATTAGTGATCCAGAAAGCAGGCAGGCATCTGTGCAGAAATAGTGTAACCTGCAGAAATGTATTCAGTTACTAACCAAATACATTTCTGCAAATTACAAAACGGAGGCATGACAGCTCCAAAGAAAACATGTATTCAATGTAGTAGGCATGTTAATGGCCAAATATATGACCATTGGCATGGAAATAGTTGCAAAATTATAAAAAATAACTTTTATTTTTTTTGGCCGATTTCAGACGTTTAAGCATAAGGCAGCATTGCGCAAACTGGATTGGCCCAAAATATGGAAAAAAGTTGGAAATAAGCTTTTAAACCCAAATCAGCATTCTACCATAATAGTCAATGGCATGCATAAGACAACAATACCATGGAATAGTGGTTGCTAAGGGGGAAGGCTGAGTGTCAGTTTTGTAACCATGCATTAGCAGTCAGTTTTATGCAAATGAGAGAATTGATACTGAATCACAGATTTCCCCTCAGTGTTAGCTTGCACCCAACTGTGTAGGTGCAGCAACACCATGGTGTAAGCATAACAGGTAGATGACCTGATAAGAGGGAGTGTCATGCATGTTGTAAGCTTATTGGAGATCTATGACCCATGTCTGCCCTTAGCTAAGCACAGCTAAGGAAGGGGGCTGCGTCTGACGCTGCCTAGTAGTGTTTACATTGCCTAAATGGGTGTGCGTGCCATGCACTGGTTTTAAACAAACAAAAAAAACACAGGAAATAGCAGCTCTGTTCACATCTGAGCACTGGGTATGCACACCGTGCCTCGGGGCTTAAACGGGAAGGCAATGGGAAGTGAAAAAAGCAGTAGGAAGGCAATCAAGGAAAACTAGCATAACTGGCAGTTGAAATGTATCAGAATCAGCCAATTACACAGGCGGCAGCCCTACCCAGCACATTACAATAAACTATGCATACAACTTTCATTCTGGTTTTTCACACAAACTCTACACCATCGGTGCACACAGACAGGGAAATTTTACCTGACAAAACTAACAAAATGATAGGAGCTGCTGTTGCTCTCGTACATCAATATGTGGAAGTGGCTGAGGGTGGTGAGGATGAGAATGCTGACAACCAGCCCACAGTGAGGAGAAGGAGAAGAGTGTAGAGACCCAGGTTAATCTACCAGGGGCTACATGAGCTGGAGATAGTGGAACAAGATAGGGTGAACAGGGACATCCTACAGAAAATTGTTGAACTGTGCCAGCCACACCTCACACACAGAACCAACAGAGGGGAACCCATCCCAGTGGATACCAAGGTATGTGTATGGTTAAGAATACTAGCCACAGGTACCTTCCAAAGGTCAACTGGGGATATCATGGGGATCTCACAGGCATCAGCATCCAGGGTACTCCGCCAGTTCCTGAATATATTTCCACAACACCCGTGAGGCATTGACCAGCAATATGTGTCTCTTCCACCAAATAGGAGAATACCCTGAGGTAGTGGATGTTATAGACTGCATGCACATACATATCAGAGCACCACCCAGTAAGCAGGGTAGTCTACATAAACTGAAAGGGCTTCCCCTCCATCAAATGCCAGGTTGTGTGTGATGCCCAGGTCATTATCTTGAATGTGTGTGCTGGCAGCCCTGGAAGCTATCAGAACTCCCACATCTGGCATATGACACAGCTGTACTAGAGATTTGCCAGTGGGGACATCCCATATGGCCATCTAGTGGGGGATGCTGGTTATGCACTGGAGCTATGGCTGATGACACCCATCAGAAATGCACATACATCCTAACAAGAACTCCATAATGAGGCACACGCACAAACCATAATCATAATATAGAGTGTGTTTTTGATGCTCAAGTCACTGTTCCGGTGCCTAGACATATCTGGTGGAACCTTGCAGTACTCTCCAGCTACGTGTATACACATTTTCATTATATGTGCCATGCTACACAATATGATCCTGTGGACACAGCTGAAGCAGGAACAGCACGGGGCAGGGCCACACACACACACCCCCACCATTGTGAAGGCCAACACAGGCACAGAGTGACTCAGAGGAGGAACAACCTGAGCCTGCCCAAGTAGGCAGAAGGAGGCATGCCCAGTATGCCAGGCTTTGGCAAAGAGGCAACGCATAGCACATACACTGACACGGTAGGGACCCAGAGAATGACACTTCTCTCTGACTCGCACATACAATAAAAGGGATGCCAGACTGACACTACCTGTGCTTTACCATGTATAGGGAGTGTATTATGTGCATCCAACATAGTCAGCCCTCCAACCATCCTCACTACTGCCACAACCACAAGGTAAGTCACTCTCCCTATCAATTGCTGAATGGAGTAGTATGTTCTGCTAGTTGTATCTATTGTATGGATGTGAGCATGCAAGGGAACTGGGTGGCTGAATGTGATGGCAGCAGATAGTGGGCACCTATATGGGCAGCATGAAATCCATAACAAATACTGGTGTTAACAAAGTAGGCAGTACTAGACAAGGTGACAAATCCCAATGCAGTACATGTGGTGGGCCAAATGTGTGTCCATAGGACACACACATGCATGTCAGTGAGGCTCACATACCCAACAGCCTCAGCCAGCAGGACAGGTGTCAATGACCATAAAGAAAGGCTGTGCTAAGGCCTCCAATTGATGGCAATGGAGAACAGCCCCCCTTCAGACCTACACAGGTCTGGCAGTTATATGTTAGTTCTGAAGGGTAAGAAGTCTGAAACTGACAATAAAACCTAAGATTTGTACTCTACTGATATGTCTCAAGTTTGCATGATAGGTCAGAATACAAAGCGAAATGGAAGCCAACAGAGTACCTGAAATGCCAGTACCATCATAGCAAATGTTTACAGTTGTCAGGTGTGCCCCCCAATCCTATCTAGAAATGCAATAACATGTACATGTGGGTTTAATAACAGTGGAGCATAGATTACCTGAGTTGGCCCAATTTACAGGATAGATTGTTGCATGTGTACAATATGCAGGGGTCTGTGTGTTAGGTTGTTGTGTGTTCTATATTGTGTGGAAGTGGTCAGCATGTAGGCATGGAGGGTTGTGTCTCGGTGGCCTATGGCCAGTACTGTTGATGACAGGGCCATGTTCTGACAACTGCAGTACCAACCACAATCCACCCAGCAAGATGCAATTCAGCAGTCATCCATATTCACTGTTCAGATTTCAATATCTGTCACCATCTGAAAGATGGACAAACAATGAATGTGGGCCCAGAGATGCACACATTACACAGGTGGAAGTACCCTAGACAGAGTACATAAACTTTAACTGTCAACTCCACACACCTTTGGAATTCTACAAACAGATTAGCAGCACATTAATTGTCTGTGTAGTATGGAATACTGATGTAGTCTGGCCAATCACTGGCAGACTACAAAAGGCACAGTTATGAAGTAATGAGAGACTGCCTATGTCCCCGCACAAGGCACCATAAGGGGAATGTCCCAGGTATATCTGTGAGTCAGCTGCAAGAAGCTTCCATATCACACATGCACTCAGCTCACCCCACCATCAGCCAGAGGTTTATCATAGGTCATATCCCTGCTGTTGGGAATGAGTACAGTATGACCCCCACTTCTGTATGGGAATACCCATAGACTGCAGCATCCTGAAGAGGTGTCCCATGCAGGTGTGTCCCTAGCTGTAAGCAGCAACCTGCCAGCATCCAGAACACTGCATTGATATGGACAGGAACTATTGCCATTAACACTACACACACTTACCCTGTCACCCCAGGGGAATCCAGTGGCTCGCAGCCTGGGACTGCAGGAGTGACAGAATGTACTGGCCTGCTACAGATGGCTTGCATCACTACCAAGTGCCCTACAGTCCTTTGTCAAAGGCCTGTGCCTCACCCATACTGCCAATGTATGTTATCTCATGGGTTCCCAACTAACAACAAAACACAGTCCACAGAACTCAAATGCAAGGCCATGTTGACAAATCCCAGTAGCATGCCCACCATGTCCTACTGCATGAACTGTGGACCAACCCCTAAATACCGCTGGGATGAAGGGACAACTATAGGGATACTTCTCAGATATCGCTCGCATAAGGAAGAGGATAGAATAACAGAGTGGGGGGGTGTAAAAGCATGGACGCCATGAAGTGTGTGAAGTCTGAAACTCTGATGTGTGCCCATACTACCTTTGCCTGCAAACCCAGTAATGGGCGGCTACAAACCTGCTTGTAAACCACAATGTCAAGGGGAACTGACCAAATATATGAGCCCTGCCTCTGGGTAACCTGGGTGAATCTGTACAGCTGAGAGTTATGGCCACAGCAGGATGTGCACCAAAAGACAGAAAGAAACTGACCAAACTGCAGAAGTATGCCAATCAAATACTTCACAATAAAACCACTGGTATGTTGATGCTGTAGAAAATTGTGAAGTGGATGATCTTTTAGCATATTTTCTATATTTTTTTACATCTATTAACATGTATTTATTTAATATTTTGTCATTGACATCACAGTTTGTATTGCCCTTTTAAATTTTTGTTATTTAGGGGGAGTGGCTACTATCATGTGAAGCACAAAGGGAGTCTTTAAAATGTGTTCTGTGTTTGATTTTAATTTGTCTGATGAAGTTCTTTTGTTGAGGACAAAAGCGCTTACCAACTTTCTATTGTCTTACAATAAACTTTTTTTGCTTTACTTTGTGGACTACCAGCATTTTCTACAGCATCAACATACCAGTGGTTTTATTGTGGAGTATTTAGTTTGCACACTTCTGCAGTTTGCACAGCAGGATGTGACCATTCTGGTACATCAATAGATGTCCAAGTAGAGGATCCTCAGCCACCACAGTATAGGTTCATAGGTTCATAGGTAGGTACTAGGCTATTGGCCCTAAGACCTATATAAGCCTAGCCAAACAGTACCCTGGCTTTTGCCACCCAAGAAAATTATTTTCCTGTGCCCCTGTCAAGCAGAGCCACAGAAATGACCCCTGGGGTGAATTTCCTATCTCTCATCCAATCATCAAGATTTTTCTTGAAGAGTGCTAATGAGGAGCTTTGTTTGATATAGATAGGTAGTTTGTTCCAGAGTATGGGAGGTCTCTGAGATAGGAATGTATCCCTCCAGCATGTTCTGTTTATTGTGGTGACAAGGTTTAGGTCCCTAGAGTGTGTAGCTCGGAGAGATTGTGATTTCTTTACATGGAGCATGTCCAACAACTCTGGGTTTGACATAGCTTTGTATGTTAGGCAGAGATCGCCTCTGAGTAGGCGATATGCGACAGAGTAAAGCTGGAGTTTATTCAGATGGTCTGAGTAGGGAATCTGTTTGAGTCCAGTAATCCTCTTTGTGAGGTATTTCTGTGGCTTTTCCAGTTGTTGTAGCTGTCTTGTGAGGTACATATAATGGGTCTAATGAGTGATGAGTAGAGGGGAACAATGACCTCTTTTTTCCTGGATGAGAAACATTTAGTGGTGAGGTGTGCCATGTAGAAGGATATCCTGACTACTGTGGCAATGTGATTATCAAAGGAGAAACTACTGTCCACCTGTGTCCCAAGGTCTCTTATAACACTTTCAGTGTTAAGTAGACTACCGCCTATGTGGTAGTTCATGGGTACAGAGTTTTTACCAAAAGGGATGACAATGCACTTTTTGACATTGAGCTTGAGGTCATGGCTTTGACACCAGGCATCTGTCTCAGTGAGGCCCTTTTGTAGGATGTCCACATCGTTAGGAGATGTGAGTATGGCTCCTAGTTTGCAGTCATCTGTGAACTTTGTTAGCCAAAGACCTTCTGTGTTAGCCTGTACTTCAGAGAAGTAGATACCAAACAGGAGAGGAACTAGGACTGAACCCTGTGGTACTCCACTTTTCACTGGTCTGAAGTTGGATTTAGAGTCTGCTACTTTCACAGTGTGGGTTTGGTCAGTGAGCCAGTTGACAACCCATCTTGTGACATAGGGATTTATACCTAGTTTAGTGAGTTTGTCTATAAATCCAGAGTGGGGGATGGTGTCAAAAGCCTTGGCGTGATCTAGATAGGCTGTGTGTACCACCTTACCCTCATCTACAGCTTTGGTGACCACTTCAAAGAAGTTTATCAGGTTTAGGAGACATGATCTGCCTTTTACAAACCCAAACTGGGTAGGGTCCAGAGTTTGGAGAGTATCAATGTCATTGTTTATATGTTCCATGATGATATGCTCCATAGCCTTGCAGACCAGGCTCATCAGGCTAATGGGGCCGTAGTTCCCGGGATCCGTGGTGGCTCCCCCTTTGTGGAGTGGGATAACAGTTGCTATGCACTATTCAGTGAGCACAAAGCCTGAGGGGAGGCTATGATTGAACATGATACTTAGGTGGGGTGCCAGTTCATTCTGTAGTTCATGTAGAACGCAGCCTGGGATGTTGTCAGGTCCCATGGATGCTGTGTTTTTGGCTTTGGAGAGTGTGTTTTTTACCTGTGCTGAGAGAGGGGTAAAGTTAGCACTGAACCTATCTGCCAGGATGTTGGCAATATCAGTTGGTTCTGTATATTTAGTGCCATTGTGCTGTAACGCAGAGCAGATCTGAGTGTTGCCATTGAGATTCTTGACATAACTATAGAATGCTTTGTGGTTGTCTTTAGACTCAGTGTCGATTTTGTTTTCATAACTAGCTTTGGAGGATTTTATGAGGGATCTCAGCTTCTTACTGAGGCTGACCACAGAATTCCTCCAATCATGGGATTGTACTCTTTTTTTGCAACAGTTTCTTTCTTCTGTTGTAGAGTTTGTTTATAGCAGGGGACCACCAGATTGGCTTCCTTTTTTTGGAGGATAGCATTTTGGTTCTGTTAGGGATTGCACGATCCATGCACTCATGTATGTGCTTATAAAGTGCAATTGTTTAGGATTCAGCAGTTGTATCTCTATTGTCCATCAGCAGGCGTGTCGTGAAGTTTGCCACTTCTGTCTTAAGAAGCGTGAAGTTGGCTTTGGAGAATTTTTTTATGGTGGTTTCCCTAATGGGGGTGGGGCTGGGATGTGGATATCTAGGGTGATTTGCTTGTGGTCGGATCTGACCAACGAGGAATTGACCGCTGGTGTGGAACACCGGTTGCCCATGTTGGTAATGACCAGGTCTAGGATATTGCTGCCCCTGGTGGGGATGTGGATAAGTTGATCCAAGGCATTGGAATTTATGAATTCCAGAAAAAGTTGAGCACAAGAGTTGGTACATGAGTAGTTTTCCCAGTTAATGGTGAGGTAGTTGAAATCGCCCATTATTAGGGTATTAGGGTGTACCCTAATATTTTCCAGTATATGAAGAAATGAGGAGTGGGAATCCTGGGGCATGGTGGGGGATCTGTAGCAAGCTACAATTTGCATTGCTGTCTTTCCCATAGTTAGTTGCACTTGGATAATCTCAGATGCATTATGCTGAGCAACTAGCCTGGAGGTGTGGATATTCTTAATGAATATGGACACATCTCCACCTTTAGTGCTTCGGTCCAAATTAGGTGGCCGAAAGGTGTGGTATGAATTATAGCCTGGTAATGCAGTGGTGCTCTCTGGAGCCTTGAACCAGGTATCTGTCACTGCACAGATGTCGATGTTCTCCGTTTTAAGGAGTGCCTCGAGTGAGTGCATTTTGAGGTTGAGACTTCTAGCATTGAGTAGCATTACCCTCAGATTTTGCTTGCTTGTACCTGTTACGGTGGTGGATTTGTCATTTGAATCTTGCCTAAAAAAGGCACTATAGGGGTGGCAAGAGTCTTAGCCAGTATCCTGAATCCCAAGGGCGACAGGTGCAGGCCATCTCTGGCAAAGCATCGTGATTTGTCAATCGTGTCATCCCAGGCAGACAGATACTGGATCCCCTAGAATGACACTAGAAGCTTAGCCAATTGTTGAAGTCAATCATTTTGTCCTTGTACTGTGGTATCATTCTGGGTGATGGCAGGATGCTACTCAGGGCTAGGGTCATACCTGCCTGGGCTACAAGAACAGAAAGCTCCTGCATGTCTCTTTTCATGTAGTCCAGGGAGGTACATCTCAGGTCATTCACACTAACATGGACAATGACAGAGTCATATTTGTACTTGCTGTAGAGTGACCTGAGTGCATGCATTATGTGGCGGATCCTGGCACCTGACAGGCAGCTGACAGTTGCTTTCTCCTTGTTTAGCCTGGTGAGTGGAACATCAGTGTGCCTGACTATTGAGTCACCTATGACTAGAGTCTTAGGTACGTTGTTATGCTTTATGGGCTGTGGTTGAGTGGCACACTTTGTTTGTGGGCTATGTGTCATTTGGGTTGTGTTGGGGGGGGTGGAGGTTGCTTGCATTTCTACTTTGGTGCTCCCTGTTGCTTGGGTAGATTTTTTTTGAGAGCCCCCATGAATGTGGGTGTGTGTTTTGTGTTTCTATGTATGTGTTTTGGTGGGGTATGTTTTGAGGGACTTTGTGATGAGTGTGGTGTGATGCAAGTGTTTACCTTCTCCTCTTGACTGTCTAGTCCAGTCTTGGGTGAAGAGAGCTTTGCTTCCAGTTTGGTTATATAAGTGCATCTCTCACAGGTTGTAGTGTTGGGTGGTAGGAGGAGAGGGTTGTCTGTGTACATGAGGCAATTGCTGCATTGCCCCAAGATGCCCAGATTCATCAGGTAGACAGGAGAAAACACTGGGAGCTGACCCTTAGACATGCCTGGATAGGTGCTTATTTATTAAGTACTAAAAACTGTTTTCCTCTAGACAGGTGAGGAAAGTTGAGTGCTGTAGTAATTTGTAGCTTATTTAGTGCATACAATGAGTCCTGAACAAGTGCTGAGCTCAAAGGAACAGATCTGAGTGCTGAAACTAGAAAACGGGCTAGTTATAAGAAACAAAATTAAGCTAGAAGGCTTCCCTCCAACACAGAAAGGCTTGGGGGCTCAGAAGCTTACAAACAGTCCTGGATACAGAAAATCTGTATCTGGACTAGACAACTTATAGTAAAGGCAGGAAACAAGCTTAGAATTTTTTTTGTAAAGTGGAAAGGGGAAAGGAGGAGCAGAAGCTAACTGGGTTGGCCTTCTCAAATGTTCTCCGTGGAATAGGTAGAATGAGGTAATGAGACTAGACTGGGAGGAGTTTCCAGATCAAATTTACAGTAGGGGTGGACAACTGCAAAGCCACCAAGTATAAAAACAAGATACCAACAGGCAGGGAGGGTGGGAAACAAAAATCAGGACAAACAAACCCAACCAGATGGTTAACAGTTGTAGAAAATTCTGCTTAATAGCTCACACACAGTGAGTAAAATAAAAGTGCTATAAATAACTCAGAAATAAGCAAAAAACAGGATACTTAATGTTATATATCTCAGATTTGTTAGCTAAAAGCCCTTTCTCCAACTTCCTCTGATTAGCTCAGTGTGAAATGGCAGAAACAGTCACAAATAACAAAGTTGAAACCTGAAACAACTTTAAAAAAAAGCTTGAAAGAACCAATGAGGTGCTTATTCCAAGGCGTAGTCCAGGCAACCCCAGTCAGCCAATGATCATAAACAATTCACTCTCAGTGAAATGCTATACTGACTTTGGCTAAGCTATGATGACCTGGGACATGTGCTCAGACACACAAACTCTACTAACAAACAACTAGGCCCAAAACACAAGCCTGAGCATGCACAATGCTACACTACCAACACTACTTAGGTAGAAAAAACTGCAGAAATGTTTAAACAGATAAAGGATCAAGGAGACTCTAGAAAATACTTTTAAATGCAAACAAGTTATATGATACACTCCTAGCAGGAAATCAGAACAAACAAACCCAACCAGATGCTTAACAATTGTAGAAAATTCTACTTAATACCTCGCACACAGTAAGTAAAATAAAAGTAATATAAATAACTCAGAAATAAGCAAAAAGCAGAATACTTAATGTTATATATCTCAGATTCATTAGCTCAGAGCCCTTTCTCTGACTTTACACAGACCCATCAGCAAGTGTCTGCAGCTACCCCTCCATAATGGCATGATTGTGCAAGAATATGTAGGCTGCAGACCACAGTACTGGACACAGCTTCATTCATCTTGTATTTCCCAGGAAATAACTGTGAGCAAATAAGTATATCTGTCAGTAGTTGATGACATAATACATCACAGTGTAAAACAGTACATATGTCTGAATATCTCTGATAACACCAACCATGTAACACAAGCAGCACAGACACAATAGTTACAGTATAGCTCTATCTTTCGCCCATTGTGACTCCATATTGTCATCCTATCTACAGGTATCCTGCAGACACAGGTCGCTAGCTGTAGGTGTGAACACCAAATCCTGGACTGGAGTACAACCTACCTGGAATGGATTCACACACTCAATACAGAAGGTCATACTGGGCATGCTCCTACACTTAGAGAAATGACGTCTGTCTGACAAGAACAGTGGACTATATATATATCTGTCAGTCGCAGATGTCTGTGCACACACCACATTGCACATTGGACAGGAACATTCATACTTATCCAAGGCCAATATACTATAATAGGGCAAACATACACACACACAAATGTGGGGAACAGAGAGACAGACAGTGACAGAGAGATTTCCATCATGAGGCCTGTCCCATCAATCACACATCCAATTGGCCAATATCACATGATGTGCTGATGTCAATCACTATAGACATTTGCTTTTGGTAGCCCTCATCCCTATAGTGTCTGTGGTGCTTGTGATAACTGTGTAACATGATAGTACAAATTAGTATTCATCTAGCATTTGTATACCCAGTCCTGTCAAATGTAAAGTTATGTGCAACTGAGTGTTGTCTGTGTGTTTCCAGAGGAATGGTTTATGGCCCATTCAGACACACTGCACTTCCCATTGCCCATGGTAGCACTCATGCTGATGTCAGTCACCTTGAAATAACCCTCTGGCCAAGTCTCAGCCTCATAAGCTCCAGCGTGCTTGCTACAACTGTGTGATGCTAAAGTGTAACATGCTAGTTAGGTAGGAGTTATAATCTCAGACATGGCAACTGTGAACCTGTGTGTGTCGAGATTAATGATTTGAGGCCATTCACAGTCGCTACACCACTCATTGCACTGATGTCATTCACCTTGAAATACCCTTTTGGAGAAGAGCTAACCCTATAAACTCTGTGGCATGAGTGATGACTGCGTAATACTATAGTGTAACATACTAGTTAGATAAGAGTGCTATTCCCAGACATAGCAACTGTAAAACTCTGTGTGTGTAGTGATTAATGATTTTGAGGCCATTTACAGCCACTACACCTCCCATTGCCCTACATTAGCAAGCCTGCTGATGTCAGTCACTGTGAAATGGTTTACCATTACATGGATGGAAATCACTCATGCGATTGCTCATATGAGCGAATCATAAGCATGAAGCTCAAAACCGTGACATTTTCCAATGTTCAGAAATCAGCAAATTGAAAAGCATATTCACTGATTTTCGAACACAAAAGTCAAATACACAGTGTAATGAAGTGTAATGCAGGGGGGCATGCCCCCCTGCACCCCCTATGTGAGGGACTATGCCCTCAGATCCCCCTACTTTAATATATTAATTTTGGGATCACACTACAGTGGGGAAAAGGTCCATTTTCTGATCCCCACTATAGTGCAATTTGCCCCAAAATGCCGAATCTGCAATGAGTGAATGTCACTGTACATTCGCTCATTGTGCATTCAAATCATTTTGCATTCGACGTTTGCAAACTTTGCTAATGTCCTTTCGAACATCTGCTGTTCACCCATGTGCAGAATGCACATATGAAGGTAAACCCCTTGAAATATCCCTTTGGACAAAAGCCAGCCCTGTTAGCTACATGGCGCATGCAATAAATGCATAATGTTATAGTGTAATATACCTAGTTAGGAAGGAGTTCTAATCCCAGACATGGCAACTGTGAAACTTTGTGCTTTGTGTGAGAGAGTGTTTGTCCTTGATTAATACCTGATGTTATGAACATTCACACTTACTACTCTTCCCTTAACCCCCCTTTAGCACTGCGGCTGATGTTAATCACCTTTAAAGATACCTATGGAGAAGTCTCCGCATGAAAGCTCCATGGCGTGTGCCATAAATGCAAAACAATGTAGTAGCAGTACCTACACTGGTATGAGTTTGAATCTCATCTGTGGCAAGTGTTTGTGTGTGTGCATATGTATCTGTGTACCTCAAAGATTTTGGCTCCATTTACACCCAGGACACATCTCAGTGCATGACATTAACAGTCCTGCAAATATCATCCACCTTAGAAGTACCTGTTGCCAAACCTAAATCATGTCAGGTCAGTGGTGCATGTAGTAAATGTATAACATAATGGTCTGTAAAGATTGTTTGATAGAGGTTTGAACCTCACCCCAGGCCAATATAAATGTGCGTTTAGGGTAAAATTATTTTTGGGATCACCAACTACATCACCCAATGGCAGTATTTACAAGGGCTGGTGACATTCCTCAACTTAAAAGTACCTTAGGACAACATCCATCCTTTAAGCTCTGTGGCATGTGTGATAAATGTGGTACACTACAGTAGCAATACACAGCTAGATAGGAGTCTGAATCTCAGTACTGGTAAGTGTGTGTGTGTGTGTGTGTGTGTGTGTGTGTGTGTGTGTGTGTGTGTGTGTGTGTGTGTGTGTGTGTGTGTGTGTGTCAGTCATTAGTATCCTGTGTGGAGGTTGCTGTTATTGGGTAATAACAGGATGCATTGTGGGGTGGGTTTCGCTAAATTATTATGTTGAGGACCGAGTATATGTCACAATGTCCACCTTATAAGGGCAACAAATGTCAAACACCAGAGAGGCTGATGTAGACAAACTAGAGCCCTACATGTGATGTTATGGGTTGGTGAACAATGTAGGCAGCCCTTCTATTACACAGAGAACACTCTCCACCCATGTCTCATACACAAACACACTTGGCTAGGCAACAACCACTATATTGGTAGTTCCCTGCATATTGCCTCACAGATAGTAACCACAGTGTGAGTGCAGTGGACTACATGGCTGTTGACCACAACAGTGCCACTGACATCAGAAAGTACTGTGATATGTGACATCTCCTGACTGTGTGTTATCCAGCAAGTAAAAGGACATGGCACCCTATTCCATCCCCACAGTAGGCAAATAAATGCTTACAGTGGCACTTTTGCTATGTTCCCCACTGGACGCCTGCAACAACTGTAGAGTTTGCAAATGTAACTCACAAAGGGTATACCATGCCTTATACACATGCTCTGTATGGGCAGATGCTACTAACTCCACTGAATACCTGTATCATTCTGTCAATGTAGGTGCAAGCATGACCTCAGTTCCATAGCCAGGTCTCACCAAATTAGGTCAGGAATGCTACATCAGAAGATAACAATCTGTCCACACAACATGCCCCAGAGACCTCAAGTATACTTCCACATGTCAAAGAACATCTGTGTGGGACACGTGCACAACCCAGACACTGTCCATGTTATGGAATACAGATCACATACATGAGTGGATGGTGAACACAATGCCCACCCTTGGGGACCAGTCCAGGGACTGCACCCCTGAGCCACACTGGAGACTATTCTCATGTGGCCTGATGCCAAGGTATTCACTTTGCCTAGCCTTGAACAGCCTTCAGGCTCATTCACCTACTACACACCTGTGAAGCAACAAACTTAAGCATCTCAGTACTGGCAAGTGTGTGTGTGTGTGTGTGTGTGTGTGTGTGTGTGTGTGTGTGTGTGTGTGTGTGTGTGTGTGTGTGTGTGTGTGTGTGTGTGTCTGTGTGGAGTTAATGATTTTGAATTCAGTCACACTCACTACACCTCTCATTGCCCTAGTTTAGCATGCCTGATGTCATTCACCTTGAAATAACCCTTTGGCCATGTTTCAGCCACATACGTTCTGTGGTGCTTGCAATAACTGTGTAATACTGTAGTGTAGCAAACTAGTTAGGTAGGAGTTCTCATTCTGATCCTGCAAACTGTGATAATGTGTGTGTTTTCCTGACAGAGTGTGTGTGTGTGTGTGTGTGTGTGTGTGTGTGTGTGTGTGTGTGTGTGTGTGTGTGTGTGTGTGTGTGTGTGTGTGTGTGTGTGTGTGTTTGTTGACACCTGCTTTTGTGGACATTCTCACTTACTACACTTCTCTTACCCCCCCTTTAGCACTGTTACTGATGTTACTCACTTTCAAAGATACATTTGGACAGCCCTCCAACATGTAAGCTCCATGGCACGTGCAATAACTTCATAACACTGTAATAGCAATACATAGTCAGGTAGGTGTTTGAAACTCAGTACTGATAAGTGTGTGTTTGTGTGTGTGTCATCAGTATCCTGTTGGGGTGATTGTGTAATGACAGGATCCATCGCAGTGTGGATTTTGCTACATCATTATATTGAGGACCTATATGTCCCATTGTCCACATTACAAGGTGAACAGTTTTCAAACACTGTAGAGGTTGTTGTAGACAATCCTCAGCCATAAATGTGTACAGCCATGTGCAATTATTATGTGACAGTATAGATTAGTAAACAATATAGGCAACCGTTATAATACCCAGATACCACTCTCCACCCATGGATCATACACAAACAAGCTTGGCTCTTACTCTCTTACTCCCTTACTTACTTTGTCTCTCTCTCTCTCTGTGTCTCTTTCTCTTTCTCTCTCTCTCTCTCTCTCCCTCTCTCTCTATCTCTCTCTCTCCCTCCCTCTCTGGTGGATGTGGAAAAGTACATCTGTTTTGCATAGGCAGCAGCTTGAGTTTTGTAAGTAATGCTAATGATCAGATGATGCCCTGTGCACAAACTGCAGTCCCCCACTTGCTAATTGCACATGGAATAGCTGTGGTATCATTCCTTTAGCCAATTGCATGGAAACCCAATCCTATAACTAAGCACTTCATGTGAGTGTCGGCCCTTTTCCTTCACTGTGAGCAGGACTTCATGCAGGTGTTTGATAAACATCATCACAGAGAGTAGTTGGAAATACCTCTTACAACATACACTGTGGAGACAGGCCAACAAACAAGAGGGGGTGCTCCAGGCATGGGGACATAATGTAAGTATTGCTGTTCTACATTTGAAGTAATGTTGGTTTAACAGAGTTTGTGTGGATATGACTGTTCTACATAATTTAAAGTCTGGCATGACAGTGTTATGTGGTTGAGGAAACTCTCACCCATAGGCCTATCTGCAGACTGGTCACACATTTACTATCTTTAGAAATGCAGTAGTACACTCTGATGATTGCAATCAGTACATGGTGACATCCATGTGAGTTACTGACTTCATATCCCCCAGAAGAGATATGTCATAACAAACTCTGTTACATCAGGAATTTTCTCAGTTTATCACAGCAATATGTCAATATTGGCACTGTGTTTGTGCCTCCATCCCCCAAGTCTGTCACCCTTTGTCCATATCTCATTCACTAAGAGGTGCATATGTACAGTAGTGAGATATCAGATTGCTAGACATGTTATGTATACTAGGCCTTATATTTGAGGCAAAACCTGGACATTCTGTTGTAGGCTGTACAGTAGTGAGGTCTGTGTACTTATGGTGATTGTTGACAGAGTGTGTATTGTGAATATGTTACTTGGCCTGTGTACAGACTGTGGTAGATATCATTGTTCTTGGTCCTGTTCTATCTGACATTGCTTGCTGCTCCAGTTTATGGTACCCTGTTAGCATACATGTTTGTAGGGACAGATTGACACATGTCCCATACCACAGTCAGGCATCAGAGTGCACTGTGTATTGGGCCAGTATATGTAGGGTTGGTTTATGAGTGGCACATATGAGGATGATTTTGTTCACAGAGTCCATATACTGTACTATTAATTAGGCTTACCATAATGTGACTGTGTTCAGATTGGTTGTGGGTATGCACTTTCACACTGGTGTCTGTTACTCAGTGCTGTTACATGCCTGTAGTGCCTGCTATATTTGCAAGTACATGTGTATTCCCCCATAGGAAACTTGTGTCAGTGTTGTGGCAGTCTGCCTGTAGTTTGCACAGTGCTTTGTGACATTCCTAGCAGAATATATATATATATATATATATATATATATATATATATATATATATATATATCTACACACACACACACACACACACACACACACACACACACACACACATATATATATATATATATATATATATATATATATATATAT
This sequence comes from Protopterus annectens, assembly GCF_019279795.1. Taxonomy (NCBI): domain Eukaryota; kingdom Metazoa; phylum Chordata; order Ceratodontiformes; family Protopteridae; genus Protopterus; species Protopterus annectens. The sequence goes on along the minus strand of NC_056739.1, from coordinate 759,097,041 downwards.
ATATATATATATATATATATATATATATATATATATATATATATATATATATACATATAAATATATATATATATATATATATATACACACACATATATATATATATATATATATATACATATATATATATATATATATATATATACACACACACATACACATATATATATATATATATATATATATATATATATATATATATATATATATATAATATATATATATATATATATATATATATATATATATATATATATGTGTGTGTGTGTGTGTGTGTGTGTGTGTGTGTGTGTGTGTGTGCATGTACATGTATATATATATATATATATATATATATATATATATAATATAAATATATATATATATATATATATATATATATATATATATATATATATATATATATATATATATATATATATATATATATATATGTGTGTGTGTGTGTGTGTGTGTGTGTGTATATGGGTCTACTTCATTTGCCCTAACTTCCAATTGACCGACACCCATTTGCTCAACACCAAATGACCGAAATTTCATTTGACCGACATTTCATTTGACCAACACTTCATTTGACCGACAAGTATTATTGAAAGTAAATGGGATATGCCCCCTTCCCCAGTGTAGTGTGACCCTGGAGTTAGAATATATAGTTGGGGTGGTGTGGGGGACATTTCTTATGATATTGTTTAGTTTTGCTTTAATATTGCTTAGTAAAACTAGTAGTCCCAAGGCAAACACTCCACCAGGCAGCAATGACACCAATGTAGTCCAGTCAATCTTTTATTTAGCGCTTTCGTTAGGTAAAATGACTTCTTCAGAATACAACCTGTTTAAAAAATCAAAGTTTAAATAATACCCCTTGAGCAATCACTGCAATATGCATTACACCATTTCCCCTCTTAATGTCATTAATATTAATGCATACAAGATTGTATTAAAATATACATATAAAACCAGACAAAAGATTTTAAATTGTTAAAACATTAATACAGATACTAATACATATTAATATCCCTACTATAAAATTTATAAATTCATGTATAATGCATAACATGAACATAGATTTAAGTCTTAACAAAGGGCACACGGAAATCTTGTCATTTAACCCTGGGACCTGGTAAGCATTTAGTTTTATTTGCCACTTCAATTCCAAAAATTCCAAAAAATCTTCTACTGCCCCACCCCCCGTGGCCCCAAATCAACCTGTTCTACAACAAAAAATCTAAATCCATGCTGAGGGTGACTGTTAATATTTTTGTAAAGGGCATCTTTTTTTTTTCATTTAATATGGACCTGCGGTGGTGGTGCTGTGGTACCGTTGTCATCTCACAGTAAGACGCTGTCCGGTTCGTTTCTCAGCTAGAGCGTCTTCTGTGTGGAGACATGCATAAATGGGCGTACCTTCATTGAAGGTTGTGCACCAGGGCTGGTAACTCGACACATAAAAATCAACTACCAATCATTAGCAGACCGGAGTTCCACTGTGGCGACTCCCTAACTGGGAAAAGCCGAAAGACACAAACAAATCATAAAGGTGTTGGCAAATTCTTGATCTAAGTGCATTCTTTGTTTTTCCCACATAGTAACTCTTACATGAGTCACATAGTGCCACATATACCACCCCTTTACTGTAACAATAATGCTTTTTCACTGTTTTTATACTTCCAAAATTCTTGATCTTAATGCCCACAGATTCCATCATATAAGGGTATTGGGGGCATCTTCCACACTTAAACCCCTCGCCTAGCTGCCCAGAATTCTTTTTTCCCTTTCTAATAGTCCATTTAATGAGGTATCTTTCTTATAGACCACAACAGGTTTGTCCCCTATTTTTTCTTTAACATCAATGTCCATATGGAATAGTCTCCAATATTTGTTGATAATGTTCTTAATATCATAAAATTTGGATGTAAAAGTCAGTTCTAATGCACGTTCAGAACTGTGTGTCCTGATTCCCTCATCACCTATTCTGTCAGAATTCTCCTTAGTTAAGACGGGGAAAAAGTGCCCACTTGTCCTTTTATCTTTAAACTCAATCACTATGTCATTTATGAACATCTCAGGGTACCCTCTCTTCTCTAACATATCCAAGCGAGGAACAATAAAACTAACCAGGGTACATTAGACCAACAGCTCTTTACCTTCAAAGATTTACTTTCCAAATACAAGAAGCTCCAACTTGGAGTGTATCAAACGAGAACAAATACTGAAGGGACTACGGCTTTGGAAATACCCGACTTGGTTAGTGAAGGATTCCCCTTTGCATAAAGAACTTTTGCAGTTCTTAAATTGACAAGGCTGTGAGTTATTGCAAATACTTATATCTGATAACAATAGAAAAATGGCTCTACTGTTGAGAGACATTAATGCACTGGACACAAGTATATAAAATGATTTATTGTTTGACTTAAAGAAACTTGAGTTTCAAGCTGTATTTAATCAGATTAATATTGAATTAGCTGAATTAAAAACAGGAAACAAAAGAAGTTGTGGAGAGATAAGGTTGATTTTGAAGGGGGCAAGGCATACCCTGACCCACCGAGGGGGCAACAAAGCCCAACAAGGGAACATAGGAATGAGTCATTAGAAGGGTATGATACAGAAGTATTTGAGCAAAATAACAATAATGCTGCATTCCCTTTAGACCAACCTGCCCTGAGGAGATTGGAGAGATTAATGAACCAGAGGCAGGGGAGGCAAGGCTATGGGAGATATATGGACAATTCACAAGAAATTCCATGGAGGGGGAGATGAGGCCCCCACCGGAGATAACTAATGATTGTGATACTACCAATTCCAACAACTGCAATATTGTAGTGAATGAAATTGGGGACTTCAGTATTTACAAATTCAGCCAAGTCGCAATAAGTACTGAATGGGCCAATTTGCTTTCAAAGGGACTTAATTTTGTACCAGAAAGAAAAGCTAATATAGTGGACATTATTTTACCGTTAAAATTGTTCACTAGGAAAATGAATTTGGCTTTACACTTTTCCAACTCTGATATAGGGATTAATTGTGACAGATTATGGAGACCTAGTACATTTTTTCCACCTCCACACCCTTTGGTACAAATATTTGAAGGGTTATGCGAAACTGAGATTAGAGGGGTATTATACCACAACACCACCTCTAACATGAAAAATTTATCTGAGAGAGAAATAACTGTATTGGAGAATATTATTGTACAGAAGGAAACTAGAATCATGAAACCTGACAAGGGTGAGGGCCTGGTAATCATGGACTACAATGATTATAACAGTAAAATGTTTGAGCTACTATATAGTGATGAATATTTAGAAGTTTCATGAAACAAATTTAATATAGCTTATCGTAACATAGATTTGGACCTTGAACAAATTGTACTCAATGGACAAATCACCTCAGAGACTTTTGAATTTTTAGAGACAAAACACCCTAGGATCCCAACGATATTTGGAATCCCAAATATTCATAAATCTATCTCTGACCCACCAATGTGACCAATAGTAGATGCTAAAGCATATAAAACCTTTAGCATTGCTAAATTTATTGATGAAAAGGTCAAGCACATTTTAGATGGGTGGGCCTCAATAATTAGGGATTCATGTGATTTTCTCAGGAAAATCAAACATGATATGTTTGATAAAAACCTGATTCTTGTTACTATAGATATTTGTGATTTATTTTCAGTAATACCTCATCAAATAGGGCTTGAGTGGTTTTATGATTTTCTATGTAGTAATAGTACATTAGACCATAATACAATATTAACAAATTGAGCCTGTATGGGAATTGTACTTGAGAATAATTTCATTACTTTTAAATGGCACCTTTTTAAACAAAGGCAAGGTGTTGCAATGGGTGCTTGCTGTGCTCCAGTGTTTGCTAATATTGTATTGGCACATTGGAAAGATTTGTATGTGTTCAGTTCTGAATTCAGGACTTCATGGGTACAGTATGGGTGGTACCTGGATGATATTGTCCTGTTCTGGAAGGGGAGTGAATATGACCTGAATAGGTTTTTCACTTTCATTAATGAAACAACTACTTTCTTAAGATTTACCAGTAGAAGATTTTTTGGAATTTTTGGAATTGAAGTGGCAAATAAAACTAAATGCTTACCAGGCCACAGGGTTAAATGACAAGATTTCCTTGTGCCCTTTGTTAAGACTTAAATCTATGTTCATGTTATGAATTATACATGAATTTATAAATTTTATAGTTGGGATATTAATATGTATTAGTATCTGTATTAACGTTTTAACAATTTAAAATCTTTTGTCTGGTTTTATATGTATATTTAATACAATCTTGTATGCATTAATATTAATGACACTATGAGGGGAAATGATGTAATGCATATTGTAGTGATTGGTCAAGGGGTGCTATTTAAACTTTGTTTTTTTAAACAGGTTGTATTCTGAAGAAGTCATTTTACCCGACGAAAGCGCTAAATAAAAGATTGACTGACTACACTGGTGTCATTGCTGCCTGGTGGAGTGTTTGCCTTGAGACTACTAGTTTTTCAGTGAACTTTCTTTAGCTTGCTTAGTAAAACAAAAGTAAGTGAGGGGCTTCACCCCCCACACCCCATATATATATATATATATATATATATATATATATATATATATATATATATATATATATATATATATATACACACACACATATATATATATATATATATATATATATATATATATATACACACACACATATATATATATATATATATATATATATCCATATCCTTGTTTTGTGTAAACATGAGTGTTGTATATACCTTCCCAGATGTATCCCATCATATTTATCTGATATGTGTATATTTACAGCAGTTGTTCACTACTATTCAGTATGTGTATTGAAATATATATTTGTAAAAAACAACAAACATCTTCAAACCTCTAATGGCTTAGTGATTAACTGCTATGGCTGTAGCATGCAGGGTTCTGGGTTCAAGACCTGCAAGGGCTATTTATTTTGTTGCTATGCAGTACAAGGACTGTTGGATACAGAGTGGTTAAGGCAGTTTTGAGCAGCTTTAAGTGGGTTTACGCAGGTTTGTGCGATGGTAAGCAGTGCTAATATACAGTTAAACAAAAAGGCCATTTACACTGTTTCAGCTTCACTTACCAGTGCACAAATCTGCTTAGAATTTATATCTAAGCAATGATTACACCTGTTAAGCATAGCTCAGCACTGGTAACCAATGATCACATTCCAGTCTGATGAAATAGCAGGGTAATGACATATTTAATATGTGTATTTAATTCCATGTACATAACATACTTCTATGTGCTTTCATTACAGTAGCAAGGGGTGTGAGTATACTGTACGGGACACCTGAGAATATATGGCTAGTACAACAATATTTTCTCTTTGTATGTGTTTCAGACATGGTTAGTATCCCAGGTTATATGCAGTCACACTTTCATGTATTGTATTGTTACATTACTACTGCTAACAGTGCTTTCCCAATTAAGAGTAGATTGCAGACTGTAGTACTGGAACCATACACCACTGCCTGCAAAGCTGGACTCTGAGTACAGACTATCATGTTCTTGGTGTGTGAGCTGTGTGTTATTAAGTATTTACTACTGGATATTGATCTGATATGTGGATATTAACTGTAGACTACTATGTGTATAGGACATGTCATTGAGGACTGCTGTCATGCAGTAATGGCATACCTATCAGTGTCAGACATCTATCTGTCAAAACATTCACCCTAATGCATAATCTGTTGACTAGCTGATTTCTGTCTGTCCTCTGTACAAATGTGCAGATGTCAAGTATCCATCTTGACTGCTTACAGGCAATCTATGCTTGACTGACACTGACATATCTACCCAGCTGTGTTATGAATGCCACAGCTAGGAAACCCCACCCTGTATGCACCACAAGCCATGGATACCTCAACTAGACTACCACAGTCAACAGAACATGCTTGGGTACAGGTTTCCAACCCAGACATTGGCCATGTTATGTAATATATGTTGCACAAATGTCAATTGGAGCACCTCACTGGCCGTCTGCAAGCGCAAACCAGATGATTGGATGGTGCATTTAACTGTCACCCTGAGGATCACTCAAGTGGCATCACATGGCCTGCTGCCAGATGTCAGGTGGCATGATACCAGTGTACCCACATCCCCTACTCGTCTCATCTCTCCATGGATATTAGCTTGGTACACACCTAGGAACACCTATGGATCCCAGTACTGACAAATGTAACATCTTGTCTTTATACCTGCTGGCCTTGCAGTTGACCACTCTTACTCTAAATTTGATCTTGGACACTCCTCCCAGTCTAGTGTCATTAGCTCATTCTACCTAATAAAGAGAGAACATTTAAGAAGGCCAACCCACTTAGTTTCTTTCCTTCTGTTCCTCCTTTCACATTTTCTTTAAAAAAAATGCCTGAATCTCTTTGTGTTCTGAATGTGCTTCTTAAACATTTTGGAAATATAGAGTATATTTTAGTGCATGTATTAAAATCTTATCTGCCTTAATATTGCTACAACTCAAGTGCTGTAGGTTGCACTGCATCTGAATTGTTTTAGTGTATTTTAGCTGATTTTCTGTATATATAGACTTTTCTGTATATGTAGACTAGCTACTTATTCTACTGTATTACTGCCTCTTAAATAATTGTTCAGTTGTGCATGTGCCTTGCTTCATTTAAAAAGTTTAAAATTGCTAATTTTGTTTTAATTGCATTTACTGTTTAGGGCTACACTCTCAAGTGTGTTAGCCTTTTCTGTGTTTATTTACTATATTATTGCATTGTTGAGTCTGTTTTAACCAAAAAAGCCAACCCCCCCCAAAAAAAATATCTTGTTTGCTCGTTTCCTGCCTTTCCTGTAGTCCAGATCCCAAGACTTTACTTTCTGTGTTCAGAGCTATTGCTGTGGTAGAGGGAAATCCTATTGCTTACCAGTGGGAGTGGTGAGCATTGCACTGCCTATCTAGAGGAGTGGTTTCCAGCTCTGAAATTGTAATTTTATTAGCCATTTTGGGCTGATTTCTATCCCTTTCAACTTTCTGGCTTAAAAATGCATGTGTTTGCACATTTTTTTGCATCGTGCAGCACCGTGGGGCTATGGTTAAAATATTCAAGTTGCCAGAAAGTCTGCTCTTCAAATTTTCCCTTAGAACTAGCTGGTTTCTCAGTAGTAGCACTAAAATCTGAACCCCTTTGACTAGCACTTGCTCTAGAACCTGCTGGAAAGAACTATGAAGCATTAAACTGATACAAGCACTCAAATATCCTTGTTAATAAGGAGAAATTAATCATCGGCACTAAATGGCCTATAATTGCAAAGTACCTTGCAAAGGTAAGGGAAAACAGCTCTTGTACTTTACAAAAAAAGCACCTAAACAGGCATGTCCAAGGGTCAGCTTCTGGTGATTTCTCCTATCCACCATGAATCTGGGCATATTGGGGCAATACAGCAACAGCCTCATGTACACAAACAACCCTCTTCTCCTACCACCCAACACTACAACCTGCAAGAGATGCACTTACATAGCCAAACTGGAAGCAAAGGTCTCTCCAGCCAAGATTGTGCTAGACAGTCAAGAGGATAAGGTTAACACCTGCAATACACTTCAAGCAACACATAACCCTTCAAAACCTACACCATCAACACCCACACATAGCAACACTAATCCCACATATGTGGAGGCCCTTAACATTAATCTACCAAAGCTGAAACTCAAACACCAGTCACAACCAAAGTGACACATAGCTCACAACACCAGTGTGCCACCCAACAACAGCCCCTCAGGCAAGACAACATACCCAACACTTTAGTCATAGCTGACTCTATAGTCAAGCACACTGATGTCCCACTCACCAGGCTGAACAAGGAGAAAATTACAGTCAGATGCTTGTTGGGTGCCAGGGTCCATCACATAACACATGCACTCAAGTCACTCCACAGCAAGTATGAATACGACTCTGTCATTGTTCATGTTGGACCGAATGACTTAAGACGTACCTCCCTGGACTACATGAAAAGAGACATGGCAGAGCTCTCAGATCATGTGGCCCAGGCAGGTATGACCCTAGCCCTGAGAAGCATCCTGCCTTCACCCAGAATGATACAACAGTATCAATTGGCTAAGCTTCTGGTGTCATTTAAAGTGAATCCAGTATCTGTCTGCCTGGGGCGATGTGATCGACAAACCATGATGCTTTGCCAGAGATGGTCTGCACCTGTCACCCCTGGGATTCTGGTTACTGACTAAAGCTCTTGCCACCCCTATAGTGTCTTTTTAGGCAAGGTTCAAAGGACAAAACCACAATCATAACAGATACAACCATGCAAAATCTGAAGGTAATGCTACTCAATGTTAGAAGTCTAAACCTCAAAATGCACTCTCTCAAGGCACTCCTAAAAATGGAGAGCATCGATATCTGTGCAGTAACTGAGACCTGGTTCAAGGCTCGAGAGAGCACCACTCCAATACCAGGCTACAACTCTTAGCACAATTTCCGGCCATCAAACCAAGACCAAAACACTAAAGGTGGAGGAGTGTCCATATTCACCAGAGATATTCACACCTCCAGGCTAGTTGCCCAACACAATGCATCTGAAATTCTCCAGGTGCAACTAACACTAGGTAAGACTGCAATCCAAACTGTAGCTTGCTACAGATCCCCCACCATGCCCCAAGATTCTCACTGCACCTTTCTAAACATACTGAAAAATATTAAGATACAACCAAACACCCTAATACTGGGTGATTTCAACTACCCTGCCATTAACTGGAAAAACTACTCAGGTACCAACACCTTTTCCCAACGGTTCTTGGAATTCATACATTTCAATGCCCTAGATCAACTAATCCATTGTCCCCCCAGGGGCTCCAATATCCTAGACCTGGTCATTACCAACATGGGAGATAGATGCTCCACACCAGTGGTCACCCCCTCATTGGTCAGGTCTGCCCATAAACAAATCACCCTTGGCATCCACATCCCCCTACCCCACCCCCAGTAAGGAAACCTCCATAAAAAACTTCTCCAAAACCAACTTCATGCTACTCAAGTCAGAAGTGACAAACTTCATGACAACCATGCAGATGGGAGCTGAAAGTTCAACTGCTGAATCCTACACTAAGGCACTGTATGAGCACATCCACTCGTGCATAAATCGTGCCATCCCAAATAGAACCAAGACTCTCTCCTCCAAAAAAGGAAGCCAATCTGGTGGTTCCCCTGCCATAAACAAACTATACAACAGAAGAAAGAAACTGTTGCAGAAAAGAGGAAAATTCCAGGATGCAAAAAACTCCCTTACCAGCCTCAGTAAGAAGCTCAGATCCCTCATAAAATCCTCCAAAGCTAGTTACGAAAATAAAATTGCCAAAGATTCCAAAGACAACCACAAGGCATTCTATACTGATCCCAAGGATATTGCCAATATCCTGGCAGATCAATTTAGTGCCAACTTCACCCCCCTCTCACCTCCAAAATGGCCCATCTCAATATCAAAAGATTGCCAAATTCCGGTAATTGTGACCACATAGGTAGAAACCACACTCTCCAAAGCTAAGAATACAGCCTCCATGGGACCAGATGACATCCCAGGCTGTGTACTACATGAACTACAAAATGAATTGGCACCTCACCTAAGTGTCATGTTTAATCTTAGCCTCACCTCAGGCTTCATGCCCACTGAGTGGCACACAGCTACAGTTATCCCACTCCACAAGGGAGGTCCACCTTGGATCCTGGGAACTACCTTCCCATCAGTCTGACAAGCCTGATCTGCAAGGGCATGGAACGCATCATCATGGAAGTTATAAACAAAGACATTGGCAACCTTCAAACACTGGACCCCACCCGGTTTGGGTTCATGAAGGGTCAATCTTGTCTCCTGAACCTGACTGATTTCTTTGAATCAGTCTCCAGAGCTGTGGACGAGGGTAAGGCAATTCACACAGCCTATCTGGACCTTGTCAAGGCCTTCAACACCATCCCCCACTCTGGAATCATAGATAAACTTACTAAGCTGGTCATAATTCCCTACATCACATGATGGGTTGCCAACTGGCTTACTTACAGAACCCAGACTGTAAAAATAGCCAACTCCAAATCCAGCTCCCAACAAGTGACAAGTGGAGTACCTCAGGGTTCAGTCCTGGGACCGCTCTTGTTTGGCATCTACTTCTCTGAAGTACAGGCCATTACTAAGGGACTCTGGCTAACAAAGATCACAGATGACTGCAAATGTGGAGGCATTACTGAATCCCCAAATTATGTAGATATTCATTACTGAATCCCCAAATTATGTAGATATTCTACAAAAGGGCCTTACAGAAACAGATGCTTGGTGCCAGAGCCATGGGCTCAAGCTTAATGCCAAGAAATGTATAGTTATCTCCTTTGGGAAAAACATGTACCCATGAATTACCACATAGGTGGCAGTACACTAAACACTGAAAGTGTGATGAGAGACTTAGGGACACAGGTTGACAGTGGTCTCACATTCGATAACCACATCGCTACAACATTATAGAGTACAATGCCCCATTTGGTATGTACCTCACAAGATATCTGCAACAGCTGGAAAGGCTGCAGAAATACCTCACTAAAAGAATTACAGGCCTAAAGCAGATGCTGTATACTGACCGTCTAAAAAAACTCCAGCTATACTCTGTGGCATATCGTCTACTCAGAGGCGATCTCTGCTTAACATAAAAGGCCATGACAAACCCTGAGCTGTTGGACATGCTCCACTTAAAGAAATCACACTCCCTCAGAGCCACATACTCCAGGAATCTAAACCTTGTCATCACAATGAACGAAACATGCTGGAGGGATAGGTTCCTGACCCAGAGACTTCCCAAACTCTGGAATAGACTGCCCATACATGTCAAACAGAGAGCCATGGGGCTGATAGCCTAGTACCAACCTATGAATCTATGAATATGTCAGTGTGCATTACTGAGAATAACAGTGTCTGTGTGTTTGTAAACTTGTAGTTGATAATACCCTGAGCGCCTTCTCGCCCACTACACCCCCACACATTTCCATACTTAGAAACGTCTGCTGCTGTAATGGACATTAAATGCACCTTGTTACACTCTTCACCCTTTGGGCTACCTGGAGCTTGCAGTATCAGCATAACACTGTTGTACAACTGGGTAGACAGGTATGTGTTACCCTCTGAGTTCTGACAAGTGTGTGCATGTGTGTGAGTGTGTACATTTGTAGTATACAGCATTCTGGGGCCACATTCTCCAAATACAATACATCTTGCCATACATTATAAGGGACAGTGATGTTGCTGACATTAGGAGAGCCATGACAAACCGTCACCCTACTATCCCTGTTTCATGTGCAATAAATGCATATCCCTGTAGTAGCACTGATTAGATAGACAATGAGTTGTATTGCAGTCCTGGTCAATGTGTGATTGTGGGTATGTCAGAGCATTATCATGGGTTTCAGTGAGTAAAATATCCAGTGTGGGGTGTTGGTGCTGGGTATACTGTCTTTACACCATGGTACCCCCTGTACATGTCCCAAGGTCCACTGTATGAGGTCCACTCTCACCATCAACCATACAGGTAACTGATTACACTATCCAGCCCAATGATGCATGTGCTGTGTGCAAATTCTCTGTAACAGAATGGACTCACTGACAAGGTAGTTAGCACTCATAAATCCAGGTCTCTCAGATGTGTCTATGACTGTTATGTGTTTGTCAATGTGTATATGACAGTAGGTCATACCATGTATTGTTCATTAACACCCAGTACATCCCCCATTACCATACTGTACAAGGCCTGGTGATGTTCTTCACTTAACAATAAACTCAGGACACACCTCATCCTAAAAGCTGTGTGGTGTGTGCAGTAAAGGCCAAACACATTAGTAGCAATAAGTACCTAGGTAGGGGTTCTACTCTCAGTGTTTGCAAGTAAGTGTGTGTGTATATGTGAAGGGATCTACTTCACTTTGCAGAAAATACATGTCCCAGGAAGTCATTTGTCTGAGAACTGATTGGCGAACACTAACATTTCAAAGGAATCATCTTATGGAAATTCATTCCATCAAAACAAGCAGTAGATGTGTAAATGCCCTCTTCCCCACTGTACAGCTGTACAGAGATACTGGAGTTGGTATATATAGTTGGGTGTGGATGTTGTGGACACAGCTACCCTCATTGGGGTTATTGTTGTGCGTATCCCCCTGTTTCGTCTGCTGTAATACTGTATAGTTTATGTTAACAGGTTAAGTAGTTGTCAATCACGCTATGTGTGGTTCTATGCCACACCACACCTACCAAAGTGGAGGGCTGTGCCACCCACACCAGTACACCTTTGTTTACCAACTCCAGGATTGCCCTACATTGGGGAAGAGGACACATACCCTGCCAGTACCATCGTCAATAACATTAAACTGGCAAACTGATTATTTACTGATGTGATGTTTTGCCTATTTTGTCTTGGTGGAATTACATAGGCTAAAATAAGTTCACTGTAAAATTAAGTACTTCCATGTGTGCAGTATTCTCTGTGTATTGCATCAACACTAAAGCCTGTGTGTGTGTGTGTGTGTGTGTGTGTGTGTGTGTGTGTGTGTGTGTGTGTGTGTGTGTGTGTGTGTGTGTGTGTGTGTGTGTGTTAGTCACAAACATTTGGTGTGTGCCACCCAGTACAATTACCATTGTCCACTGTACAAGAGCTGCTGACATCAGCCACCATGCACTCACCTGTATACACCTCTCAGGCCTATCAGCCATGTGGCACATGCAATAACTGTTATAGAGACCTGTTACTTGTATTCAGCTGTTCCCAGAATATGACACAGTCAGTGTGTCACCACAGTGCCATACCTCTTGTAGGAAACAACAGCAGACCACACTCAGTCAATGTTAATAACAGCTATAATGCATCATGGCTGGACAGCTGCACATCCTGACATGTAAGCATTAAACTTTCCAGTTGAAAACATGTTACACAGCATTACATTACTAAACCTTAGTACATTCACCCTGTGCATCAGAACCATATTAGCATGCCTCTGCATCGATGGTATGGATGACAGGGATGTGGCACAGGTATCATCATATGCACAGGGTGTGTTGTTAGTTTGCCAGAGACCTAGGCTGAGCAATTTGGTTGACATCATGTGTGTGTGTGTGTGTGTGTGTGTGTGTGTGTGTGTGTGTGTGTGTGTGTGTGTGTGTGTGTGTGTGTGTGTGTGTGTGTTAGGGGGTTTTGTTATCAACTGGGCTGTGCAGATGTGGTGTGTGTAGGTATGGAGGTACCGTAGCTGTGTTGGCGATGTGTGTGTGTATGTATGTGCACAGTTCTGCCCTGTGGCTGCCCTATACATGTTTTTTTTGGACAGCTGCAGACCGTACATAGCAGGGTGTACAGTTCACCATGTCCAGACATGGACACGAGAACTGTACCTGCCAGGGGTTCCATGGGCACTACTGGGTACAAGCCCAGATATGGTACTCTCCCCGATCATGACAAATGTCCGCTGGAGTAGAGTCCCTATTGGGACTGGCCAGAACCACATGCATGTGGCCTGCTGTGTTGTGGTGTGGACAGCACACCACCTACAGTTTTGGTGCTGCTACTGCCACGACGGGAGCAGCTATGACTTGCTGCACATCCACATAGACCTCCATCTGTTTGTGTTGCTGACCTACGTCCACATGGCTGTCACCCTACTCACACCATATGCTCTAACACAGACATTGCACTGTTGAGGATTCCCACCATCTCACCCAACCATCTATCCAAGTCTTCTGTAAAACAATGGTGGGCACCTGCAAGATCATAGATGTTGTCAAGTACAGCAAGATGAGTAGCCCTCTGGAGCCTCAGACTCTGTCTGGTATAACATTCCATACATGCCTGTGCTTCCATGATGGACCGAAACATGGGTCTGGTGACACCTGCTGTGGCACTTCTTCCAGGGGGATGATGGCCAGCAGCCCTCCTATGAGCACCCCTGTATATCTGCCTGTGTGGTACCTTGCTGACTATGGCTGCTGTGTACAGACACACTTGCCATAGTCACCACTCTGTCCTGTCCCATGCCACCACCCGCTAACTGTCCCTCATCTATGGCCACTGTTGATGGGGTATGTATAGGCACTGTGACTGTGTGCAGGGATGGGGTGGATAAAAGTGGGATGTCAACCGATGGCACAGCTTCACCCCTGACAACCCTGCCTGCACCTCACCATACCTATCATCATTGTCAGAGTCTGCATGGACACTAACATCAGTTTGCCTGGAGGAGGAACCTTGACCCACCTCGCCACCTGTGAGGGGAAAACAAAAAACAAAATTTAAGACCTGTATGTCATTTCTTACATTACACACACACACACACACACACACACACACACACACACACACACACACACACACACTCACAGACACTTACAGGTGAGGTGGCACAAAGATATTACACAGACCTCTCAGTACCCAACAGTCAACATGCATGACATATGGCACTCAGCAGCATGCACTGTAGCTATACTCAATCCTTGTTACCAGAATTATACATCTCTGTGATGCATGAGTTGTGTTAGTAGGTGATGACCCTTCCCCTGGAACACACTGCATCCATGTACACAGTATTGTTGTGCACCTGTTCAGCACCCTGGCATGTACTGTGCACCATACCTCATGAGTGCACACACCATTGCTGAATGTGTGTATGTGTGGCAGTTATCTTTGCTCTGCTGCTCACACCCCCTATGTGTTTGTCTGACACATACCTGGGATGATATGAGGGCAGTTGTCAATTGTGAATGCCTGATCTCTGATTTGCAGATCTCATCATCAGCAGTGCATGTATGAGAATTAAAATCCAATTACACTGACACCCTTCAAACTTACTGTGGCTATGAGGAGTGTACACACCCTTAATGACATGCCAGCCTCTTCCATGATATGCAATGGGGCCACAATACTGCATATGTTAACATTACACACACCTGATATGTGACTTATGACCTGTGCAATCAAATGCAGTATCAAACAAATGTGTTAGTTGTGCAGTTGCTGATTGAAATGCATACAATATGTGGGTTGCATAAGTGTGCACACCCTTAACAAAATGGTTTATTGCAGCACCTGTTAAGTGAACTACGGAAGTCATTATTCCTGGGTGGGGTATACTAGCATGGCCCATCTTCACTTGCCATTATTTGGTCACTCTGCCCTACAAATTTCCCCCAACTCTGCCGGATTGCAAGGTCAGCACATGTGCATAGTCCTTGGAGGTCACATAGTGCCTTCACTATTACTGTGGAGTCAGGGTTATGAATGGCACAATTCATGACCTTGACTGTGTTCAGATATAGCCATTCTTAGCAAGTTTTGGATGTATGCTTCAGTTCACTGTTGTGTTTTAGGATGACACCCCTCCCCATCCTCAGCCTTATTGCAGATGCTTGACAACGATGGGCCACACATGAGTGTCATTTTGCAGTGTTCCAAATTCAGAATGCCATGTCTACCGGCCTAGTTGATGCTAATGAATGGAAAACCTAAAGGTGTACACTGGCACCAGCAAGGTACAGATGGGGATGGTGGGCCTGAGGTGGAGTGAGGTGTTGCTTGTGCACCACGTGTATCTTTATTAATACTGTCTGTAGGTTTCAGCCTTGGTCTCAGTACACCATTACACATTGGTACACATGCCTTTGGGAGACCTGATGTTATGTATATGCTACCTGTAGAGAGCCCTGGATGATGTTTCCTGTGGAACAACTCTTTCATCTGATTACCCTAACCCATAGGCCACACTTATATAGAGTCCAGGTGATTGTTGACACAGATACTGCACAGGCAGTACTTCGACATTCCTGCAAGTCCTGCAGTGTTGCTGAATGCTTCTGGGCAGCCTCCATGACCAGTTTGCAACATGTGTTGTCATCTTTCTTGGATGGGCATCTGTTTATTTTCTACATTAATGCTGTCCCATACTTTATAGTCACATACATGACTGTCTGCACTGTTTGCCATTGTATATGCAATGGTGAGGTAAAGCTACGGCACCCACTCCTGATTGCTACCTTTTGGATATGGGATCCATTCCATGATTTGTAAGATGTGCGCAAGCTATGGCTGCCTCTGTTGCAGGTGGGTAGGCAAATGTCATGGACATACTTCTTGGACAGCAGACCATTACCTGGTGTGACATTGATGCCCTGTACTTGATGGAAGGTGCATACTCAAGAAGAGTGAATGCTGTCAGTACCTCAAAAGCTGCTTTCACAATATATTATTTGGAGTGTGTTCACACATATGCTTCCAGTGTTTGTTAAGGTATGTATTCCTCATATTTGTTGTCCTAACATAGGATTCCATGTTACACATTCATTGCTCATGTTAGGATCACATTACAGGTTGTAAAAAGTGTGCAATGTGGTATTGTGATATGCCATTGTGTAGATATGTAACAGTTGCCATTGTAATAGTGGTGTATACATGGTTATAGCCACTGTATAAGGGTAAATGTTCAGACATGTTCCTACTCTAGGCCATTCATCCCACTATTATGTCCATCTCTGTCCAACACATCTTGCACTGACAGGTTGTTAGGTATACTGCAGGTCTCTTACATAACCTTCAGATATGCCACCATGGTGACCACTGTGGTGGAGTGCCGTTAACAGCAACAATAAGTGAACATGTACAGCATGCATTATGGGTAGGTGTGTTAAATGTGTGCATGGCAAATAGCATGGCCATAACATGGCCGGTGTATTGGCAAACCTGAACAAAACAACTCCATACTCACCAGCTACAGGCTGCTGCCCCAGTAGTATACCAGAGGGACTTACATAGTTGTGTGAGAGATGTAATGCTAGTAGCCACACCTGTGGCATTGGTACAGGGTGGGAGCAGCATTTCAGGACATCAACAGTACAAACCCACAATACTAGAGATTATGCACATCTGTTCATTACTACACTGCAGCAACAGACTATGTTATCTGACATATGCATGAAGATACTTTACAGATGAAGATGGATAAGCAACAGTGGTCTACCAATGTGCCCTGGGGCCTTACCTGCATGCTGCTCATCCGTTGTGTGGGTAGCACCCCCCTCCACAAACCTATCATCAGGTTCCTGGCTTGGCTGGTGGGTGGGTGCCCCAAGGCTGGCGAGGAGCTCCTCAGCATGTGTCAGTGGGGGCTGAATGGCATGACCTCCACCTGTGGCTAGCTGATCCATCCTAACTGCAGCAGCAAGCTGACGTGTGTGGCAGATGAGATCAATGCAATGATGTCGCACCTGCTCATAACTGCAGTTATGCAGGCCAACATTGTTTACCCTGTGAACGAGCTCATTCCACAGGGTGGTCCTCTCCTGCAGATCATGGGCCTTGCATCCAAAGTGGGTCCTGTGATGTTGTACAAGGAAGTTTATTATTATATCATTCTCCTGGGGAATATACGCAGGGAAACGCTCACGGGACATGGTACCTGGAAGACATAAACAGAAAAAAAGGTCAGAGGACCTCATACTGCAAGGATATAATAGTCGTTGATTGACATCTCTCTCTCGCCATATCTGCAACAATAATCTGAGCACACAAATCAGTGGGTATGTTTACATCAAACCTTCTTTTGGGACCTATATCCTATTGTTCAACAAATATTGAAATGTGTTTCTGTTCATGTTCAGTGTTGAAACATTATCATTGGTGGCCTGTTGCTATCAATGTAACCTTCATGCTGTTGTAATAGCCACTGTGGTTCCATATATGCATGTGTTCTGTTTGCTGTGCAACTGTTCCAAATCTGGTGTTTTGGGTTAATGGGAATATCTATGCATGCTGTTATAACTAATCCTGGATTGTGTTGACTATTACTAACCCACATATGTTCTCAAACTGCAACAAAAATACCATGTTTGGAAGGCCGTTCCCAGCAGACACACCTCTCCCACCTCATCTGGCCATGGCACTGGGCCACAGCATGTGTGCGACCTACCCCAGGATCTCACCTGCTGGTCCTGCACTATCTTCATGTGGAACCACCTCAGGGGATGGGGATTGTCCCCCCTGGGAGCAGGCACAGACAGGATCCTGTCACCTGAAGTCAGGTCCAGGGTCTGATGCATGGGGAGCTCCGCAGAGAATTGGGATATCTGCTACACCAGCTTGAGGGCCTCATGGCACATATAGAGGGACAGCCTGCCCCTCTTGTTCAGCCCCTAGCACAGCCACCTTCAGGGCTTTGAAGGAGCAGTGGTGACTGTCCATGAGCGGGGACCTCAGTCCCACTGTTTCCATGTGGGAACTCATGGGCTTCCATTTTCCAAACATCCCTCCCCATCCAAGGTGTTTACCCCCAATTCTGTCATATACCACCCCTGTATGCCGTCTTATCTGTCTCATCTATCTTCCCCAACATCCGACTCTTACCTTAACAAAAAAAGGGCAATCTGTTCCCCAAAAGAATTTTACATCATACATAACTTTCCATTTTGCACCCACTTACAACTGCTTAAAAGTGCCGTGCCTTAATCACTCTGTATTCAACAGCCCTTGTTCTGGCCAGAAAATAAATTATCAGCCCTTGCAAGTGCGTAATCCAGGACCCTGCGCAACATAGCCACAGCAATTTACCACTAAGCCATCTGGGCTGCAGATATGTGTGATGTTTTCTCAAAGATATCATGCAGCACAGTCATTCAACAGTAGGGAAAATGTATATATGTGTATGTATATATATATATATATATATATATATATATATATATATACATATATATATATATATATATATATATATATATACATATATATATATATATATATATATATATATATATATATATATATATATATATATATATATATATATATATATTGTATATATGTAGCCATAGATGTATATATATATATATATATAGCCATAGATGTGTATGTATTTATATATATGATTTATTTCACTTAAATCTTGACATTCTGTGAAGGTCTGCACAGTTGACAAGTATGACCCACTGCCCACAGGGCCAGATGCTATGTCCATAGCAGTTGTTCAGCAGGGCATCATTACAGCAAGTCTTGATGGCACATATAAATCTTTCAACATCATCTATCCCATTATTACAGACCAAGTACTATAGTCAATTACATGCTGATATGTTTCACATACCTGTTTTATTATTGTACTCTCTTCTGTATACCAGTTGGATGTCTTCCTTGTTTGGGAAGCAGTATAGCAGTAAACTGTTTTTTTAGCAGTATTTTTGATTTTTGTCTTTTTTTTTTTTTGTTTGTTTTTTGTTTTTATTTCTCTCCCTCTCCACTACAGGGTTTGAGCTAGTTTGAATAGGTTGCAGCATGGCTTTTGTAGGTGATGATCATGATGGCCTCTGCACCAATTGGTGTTCCCCACTTGCTAACTGCAAACAGCCAGCTTTGTAGTACTTCCAATAGCTAATGTCATAGCAACCCACTACTATAAATGACTACATCATGTGGGCGTTGTCCCTTTACCTTTCCTGTATGGAAAACATCCTTCCTGTGTGTGGGAAGCAGTGTTACAGACAACAAGTAGAAATACCTCTTACAACAGGACTTGCAGACACAGGTCAACTACACATTTGTATAAGGTTCCAGACCTAGGGACAGTGTGTGGTTATTGCTGTTATATGCATTAAATAATGCAAGTTTTACAGAGTTTGTGTGTACATGCTAGTTTTGCATGGAATGCAGTCTGTCTGCATAGCTCTCAACTGTGGGCCTATCCACATGATGCCCAGAGGACTGGTTGTTATGATTTGTCTGTTCATCACACAGGTCTTGTCTCTGACATATCAGTGCCATTCTCTCTGTTGACTGCTATCAGTACATGGCAACATCCATTTGTGTTTCTGACTTCATATTCCTCAGTAAGGGTATGTTGCAACCAGTCCAAAACAAATGTGAAAAGCGTAGAAGTACATTTGTTTTGGTCTGAGTAACAAAGCAAGAAGCTGACAGCAGTTTTTTATTTATGTTGCAACCAGTAATATAACAGCAATATTTCAAATATGGCCCTGTGCTTCAGCCTCTGTCCTCCACCTATATAACAGGCTTTGTCCAGATGTCATGCAGTAACAGGTTTTTAGGTAATGGCCTACCATTATTTAGTGCTGGCATTCCTGTTATCATTCCAGTGATGTTGTGGACTCCCACACAAATTGTGGGGTAGGGTCTATATATATGATGGCTACAGCTGGACAAAATGTGTGTGACCCTGTGAGGTCAGTGTATGGAGAACACTGTTATATGCCCTTGTAAGACATTTTATGAGGGAGGGGTATTAAATGTTTTTAAACTAGGCTGTTACATGTGAGGGATATCAGTAATAAGAAACAGTAAGGTATATGGCGGTACATTTTCATACGTTTCACCATGGAAACAGTGGTGGGCTAGAGCTTACTGTCTTACACACAGTTCTGTTTGTCAGTGTGATAGTGACATTTTAAGTTAAACATTGCTATGTAACAGATACATTTACATTGTGACTACTAATACTTTCCCCCCAAGGGGTTGAGTACAGAGTGTAATTGGAGGCTGCTGAACTACATCTGTAATTAAGTGTTGATTGATTCTTATATTCAAGCAAGTGTGCTTTTTACTGTTGCACTGCTTGAAGGCTTTAGCCTATACAGCAAAGTATGTTATATTTTGCAGATTACTGCATCATATGTTTTGTTTGAGAGTTGCATTAATCAGTTATTATGTATTTCAAACACCTAACTTATATAAGAAATGGCATAAGCAACTGAAATAGTACACAAATAAACATTTCTATGTAGGAAAACTTGTGTGTGGTATCTTGTCCTTTGCATTGTGTGTGGGTATATGTTTCATGCAATCAGTCTCATTTGTAGGAAAGAATCAGACACTGGCCATTGGAAAAGGTGGCATTTATGTATTCAGATTATTGTTGCGGATATGGTGGTGGGCAGAGAGATGTCAATTAACAACTTATATATCATTGTAGTACTCACAACTTTAATGATCATTGCTCTAATCATTAAGGTTCAGGTATTATTACAATACCCTATGGCCTTGGTTTGGGCAGTGGTATATTTGTACACAGTGTATACATTAGCTGTCTTATAGCTAAATTCTACATCTCTTACCTGGTAGACCTGTGGAGGGAATGCTTGTTAACACTACCTGACTGTTTCTACACATATTCCCTGACTCCAAGTTAATATTATGTACATGCCTCTCAATCTCTTAATGCACACACTCTGGACAAAGCTTGACAACATGGGGGTACAAATAGGGGCATGTTTTGAATATTGCTGTCATAAACTTGGAGAGTTGCTAGAGTGACATGATTTTTTAGCATACATTTTCTGAAGGTTTTGAGGTCTGAAAAGCAAATGTATGTCATTATTTAGTGACTACAATTCTGTGATCTTTCCACTGATTTGCCAGGGGGACAGAGGAACAGGCAGAAAGTATGAGACAATTATCTGGACATTCTGAAAGAATCTGTACAGTTGAGAGGTATGATTATGCATACAGCTTACTACCACTCCCAGGATTCGAACCATGGCTGTGTCTGCTAAAAGTACAACAATTTTAAGTTTCAGCAGAGTGTGCTACTTGGGTATTGCTGTTTATCCCTTCAGTGTTTTCTGTCTAAGTATCTCTTGGTTGTACAACCTGAACTTGTACTTACAACAGTATTATACAGACATTCCTGGACTTTCTTTATGTAGCACATTGTGGGTAACAGTGGTTAACACAACATTACTATTCAGAGAGTGCAACAATAAATGCCATACAATACCAGAGTAAACACAACCAGTCCAGGATTTAGAGCTTTATTGCCAGGCAGTTACAGTTTTATTTAAATATGACCTATATGGGACTATTACTGTCATATTGTCTGGTTTATTCAGTACAACCCATATACAGTTCTTATACTGCCAGGTGACTTTCTACTACGTTATATTTATTTGGTATGACTACTACAAGCAGAATTGTTACTCACCAGCCTCTGGATGCAGCCGTTGCAGCCTACTAGCATGGGCTTCCTGATTCACAGCCTGCTCAGCTGCAGCTGTAAGTGAAATAGAGAAATATTTAGGCATCCCTAGCCATCATATACACAGGCTGGACATTAGTAAATAGTTATTAGTATGAATACTTACACACTGCTGAGACATCACCCCTCTGCCTTGTTTCTCGGACCCAATCATACAAGAGCTCCCTCTTTCTCCACATCAAGTCACTAGTCCGAGGGATACAAGTGGCACTGGTGAGATCATGGACAAGATAGTCCCAAGCTTGCACTTTATACTGGGAGCTTCGGTACTGGCCCTGCAGCAATCTCTCATCATGGTTATGTACCAGGAGTCCTACCATGACCTTGGACTCCTGTATGCCCCAGCACTGTGCATGGAAGTGCATGCCCTCACCAACTCCTGCCATACTGCCTAGAGTGGGAAGCTGCAACCAATTATGAGCTGTATTCCTGCCTGTGGGGTTTAAACATGGCCAATTTTCCACCCTTTGCCTTGATTGGATGGTTTAAATATGCTAAGCTAAGCTATGGGCAAACCTGCTTAGCTAAGGTTGGCAGTGCTTAAAGGGACAGGTTCAGGACTGTTTACTGATGGGCAAATCCACTTAGCTGGGCTACTCATTGCTTAGCAGTCATATTTACACAATGTTTACACCTGGTAAGCAGATCTGTGCAATGCTTAGCATTGCTTATTTTTCATTTTATAGACTATCTTCTGTATGGCATTGATTCATCATTCATTACATATTATACATTTGTTTACTCTTCCTGACATCCCACATGTGCTTACATTACTTTATTCATGTGTTACTATACTGTATGGGGCACTTGTGTTTATATAGGGGGTTTCACAACTTTAGTAAACTGACACCTCACATCTGGACCTAATGCAGTACTTCAGTTAACAAATATATGTTATTTAGTAGCTAATAATAATAAAAATGTGTATGTACTACTTTTACATGTAAAATGCAAATTGGTTACAGTGGGGATCAACCAGCAATGGCTGTTTGCAAAGCATACACTTTAATCACTACAGTATTGCAATACTGCTTATGTTGGATGTCTCTTGCTATTTAACTTCTTGTGCTGTTTAAGCTGGACTAAGCATAGCTAAGCAATGGGCACACCCATGCAGCTACCCTTAAACTTTATCACATTTAAAAAAAATAATAATTTTTGTTGTGTTATTTTATCTGTACCCTTCAAAATATCTCTGATAATGCTGAACCTGTTATGTTATCACCTTTCTGCTTTGTGGGACAATTGTCCCTTTTGGCTTTGTCCACATTCTTTAGTCTGACAGGTTGGGAAGTCTGTGCTATGTGCTATGCTACCTGTGTTATCCTAACAACTTTTGGTTTGGTAGGGATGATTGTCCCTTATGCCTGTGACCAGATTTGTTATCCTGACGGGTTTGGGGTGTTACAAGCATTCTCGCTCATTTTAAATTGCCAAATTCTGCAATGCAGGGGGTGTGTGTAATGTGAGAGCTCTGGTCTCAGACATACCTCCTGCACTCATACATGGGATCGTGCCCATTTTAGAGCATGGCAGCACGCCTTCATAAATATGCATGGCGCACTGCCATGCTGAACAGGAACGGTCCCAGCCATGCAGGAATAACTTTTTCCTGCCCGACTGCTTGCTGAATCCCAGGGATTATCTTAATAACTTAATCTTAATAATTTTAAGTATTGCATTTATGTAATTCAATATGGACTGAAAACCCAAAAGTAACTTATCTAAAATTAAGTTAACCATAAATTTTAAACCTATAATGGAACCGCTTGTTCCTAGTTTCATGACAAATCTCATTCAGACTACCTTCTTTTTTCTAAATTAATGCATTCTATTGTAATGTGTAATTTTTATTACTGATTTATATTATGATCATACAGCTTAAAGGCAATATATAAATAAGAAGTAAGCAATAATAAAAGACAGAACTTCAAAATATCATACCATTACAATCATATTATCTAGTTAATAAAATAGGAAGAAAATAAAGTTGGTAATACTTTTTTAAGTATAAAAGCAAAGTATATGAAACACTAGGAGACCTAATTAATAATTTATCAAAATGATTAGAGTTTACAAGTGAAATTTATGTAACAAAACCTTTTATAATAGTAAATGCTGGACATTATTACCAACAGAATATGATTTAGTTAACTATGTCTTTAAATATTGATTAATGTCAGCTTCAGTTTAACGTTTTGTTATTCTATATGTGATAATTATTTTGTTAATAAATAGACTGCTGAATGAGTTAAATTGTTTAGTTACAATTTGTGACCCCAAAATAAAATCATAATAAATGCATCTAAATCATAACATCAACAACTTAGGTTGTTGAATCCTAAAACATCGACACCTAAGTGTCATAAGCTAACAATAGCGAACGGCCACATCACTGAATTCTTTCTTGGGAAAGAATTTGGGTGGCTGTCCGTAAACAAAATAAACAAACACACCCAAATATAGTGGGGGGATTTGCCTCACACACCTCCCTAACTTAATATACCAACTCTGAAATCACTCTACATTGGCAAAAGGGCAAATTCCCGATAACAGCCATGTAAATTCTTTCACGAGGAAAGAGTTCAATGATGTGGCCATTCGCTATTGTACGCATTTGACGCTTAGGTGAAGATGATTAAGCCTTCGACAACCTAAGCTGTTGACAATTCAGTAGGAACCCTAATAAAAAGCACTAGTAACTGATCATATATTGTGCAGCATCACATAATTTGAAACACCAAATAAAAACTTTCAGGAATGCTGCAGCTAGTAAAAATGTATCTTCCACAAATTATTATATCACATTTTATCTTTTATTTGTTTGCACATGTGTATCTTGTAATATACATTTCAAACTACACAAAAGTAATTTGGATACTGATAAACATAACATTTGCATGTATTGTGACGGCCATGCACTGGCATAGCAATCAAGGAGCCTCAATCCTCACCACTAACACCAGGGAGGGCATCTCATAAGAGAGGAAATTATAGCAAATATACAAAGTAAATTCCAGGTGGGTGCACCCTGGTTTCCCAGTGAACATATCCCCAAATTCCTGCCACACTGCTTGGATTTCCCGAACCTGGGTAGGAGATAGCTGTTGGGATATTGCTACCCTTTCCACTGAGGTGTCAGTCCGAGCCTCACTGAGGAGATTAGTCACCAGATCTCCCTCAGACTCCTTCTGCAATCCACTGCAAATGCTCAGCACAAGGGCCTCCCTATCATGGTAAGGTTTCATCATGTTAACATGGTACAGTTTGTGCCCCTGCCATCTGCCTAGCACTTCCACCATGTAGTTAACATCACTTACCTTTCTTACCACCTTGTAGGGTCCCTCCCAAGCTGCTTGCAGCTTGTTGTGTCTGACAGGAATGAGAACCATTACCTGCTGCCCCACAGCATACTCTCTATCTCAAGCATTCCTGCCATACCACACCTTTTTCTGTTGTTGGGCTTCTGCCAGATTCTCCTGGGCCAAGCCCATGAGTTCCCTGAGCCTTGTCCTGAGATTTAGGACATATTCCACAACAGGCACCTTGTGAAACTCACGCTCTCCTTCCCACTCATCTCGAATAAAATCTAGAGGACCCCTCACTCTATGCCCATACAGCAACTCAAAGGGTGAAAAAACCTGTGGATCCCTGGGGAACCTCTCTGTAAAAAAACAACAGATGGGGAAAATATTTGTTCCACTCCCTCTTAAACTGATCTTCAAACGCCTGTAGCATGGACTTGATTGTAGAGTTTTACCTCTCAAAAAGACCATTAGTCTGGGGATGGTAGGGGGTGGTCTTTATGTGCTTCACCCCACATGACTTCCACAGACAAGCCAGCAGGTCTGACTTGAAATCGGCACCTCTGCCAGACAGTATTTCATCTGGGAAACCCATCCTGCTGAAAATCTCTAACAAAGCATTTGCCAACTTTTCTGCCTCAATGGAGGACAAAGCTACCACCTCAGGGTATCGTGTAGCATAATCCACTACCACTAAGATATACTTTTTCCCTGTGGAACTTGGGATTCTCAGAGGACCCATAATATCCATAGCTACCCTCTGAAATGGCTCCTCAATCATAGCAAAGGCATCAAAGGAGCTCTCACCTTGTCTCCTGCCTTGCCTACCTTTTGGCACTGCTCACAGGTCCTGCAGTACCATGTTACATCTCTGGAAATTCCAGGCCAATAGAAGTTCTACATAATATGCCTCTTTGTATGTTGTATGCCCATATGACCTGCAAAGGGAATATCATGGGCTATGGCTAGAAGTGCCAGATGGTAGGCTCTAGGAGCTACAAACTGCTGTACTCTCTCACCTTCCAGCCCTCCCTCAGGGGTCCACTCTCTGTACAGTAACCCTTTGTCCCAGTATACAGAGCCCCCCTTTCCCTGAAAATCAGGTGCCTCCCTAGCTACCTGCCTCAGGCCTTGCAATGTAGGGTCTGAGAGCTGAGCCTGTCTTAACTGTCTCCTTATAACCCTTCCCAGCTCCCCTTCCACAGGAAGTCTGGCATCCTCTGACAGTGGTGCCTCACTGTCAGCCAGAGTACTACTACTCACCTCTACCTTTGCAGTCACTCTGTCCAAGGGACCATCAGTACCCACAAGCAGCTGTGGCTCACCTTCAGTCTCACTGCTACAGCATAGCTCCCTTCCTGAAGTAACCACCTCGCCAATCCTAGCTGCAAGTATGCAGTCTGTCTGGGTCTCCCCCAGGCTACCAGACCCACATGCTTGTCTCCAAGCCTGACTGCATGTAACTGCGCAAGCACAGGGTACTGCACTATCAAAATCATTCCCTATCAGGACATCTGCAGGTATATCCTCAAACACACCTACTTGCTGGCTTCCTTTTCAACCCACCTGGTCAAGGTGAACCCTAGCCAAAGGTATTTGGAATGGGATCCCTCCTAAACCCCTGACTGGAGTAGACTGCTCAGTCAAGTAGTGCTCTTCTGTAACCATTGTAGGCTTTACAATGGTTATATCAGAGGCTGTGTCTCTCTTGGCAATGTACTCTTTGCCATTCACTGCAATAGGATATAGCCTCTGGAGTAGATTGGTACCCTTGTTGTCCCACGACAACCTTCTGTTGGCATTTTGTCTTTCCCACTTACTGGCTCCCTCACCTTTAGTTCCCCACCTTGCCTCCATGGACACCTGTATGCCACATGGCCCCACTGGTTGCATTCAAGACATTTAACCCTAGCTCCTGGACATGTACCAGGACTAGTGGCTTCCCTGCTACTGGCAGATTCTGTTGTGGCAGTCCGTGCTGCCCATCATGGGTTTCTTTAGACACATGAGCAGTACTGGGGGGTCCCCTTCCTGTACAAGGCTGTCCTGCTGGCCAGATATAGGTCTCCCTTCTTTCCCAACTCATCTGAAGTAGTACATTGTCTATCAGCTAACCATATCCTCATGTCCTCAGGCAAAGTGCTAAGGGCTTGTTCCCTCACCAAAAGGTCTGCCAGCCCTTCAAAAGTGGTGATCTAACATCCACTCACCCAGCTATGAAAATAAGTGCTCAGTTCAGCAACATATTCACACACACTTTCATCTGCCTTTCGTCTATGCTCACAAAACGTTTTCCTATACATTTTCAGGTGTTAGCTTAAAACATTCTAAAACACATTTTTACAGCAGTATAATCAAAACAGACAGAGTCAGGCATTTCTGCCAGAAATCTTACAGCTTTCCCATGGAGTAAGGCGGTCAATAACTGTACCCAGAGCCTTTTTTCGACACTATACTGTTTGCATACCCTCTCAAACATATGAATGAAACTATCAAAATTATCCCCTTCTTTAAATTGTGGAAGAAATTTACTGACCTGTTTTGCTTCTGGGGTCCAGTTACTCCCTTCCCCATTACCTCCATGACTCTGGCAAAGAGTCAGCATTTCCCTCTCATGCCTCTTCTGATGTCCCTTTTCTTCAGCTTCTTTCTCCAAATGCCTGGCATCCAACTCATATCTCTTTAGCTCCAGCTGGATTTTTAAGTCCACTGCAGAAATGTTGAGCTGTCCATTCTCCAAAGATATTGTATCTCCACTGCCAGTCTGATTGTCCACCTGGATGCTGTTTTCTGATGCAGCTGTACCCAAGGCTGCAATCAGGTCTGCCTTAGTCAAGTTTCCAAGCACCACCAGTCCCCTAGCCTGGCACATCTCCATCAGCTGGCTCCTTGTCAGCTTTCCATACTCCTCTGCTGACATGCTGCCTGCTCACCCTGACTAACTAAGCTACAAAAGAACTAAAACAATTGTGATCTAAACTCTGAGTATTCACTGCATGGCTGATTTAGAGTACAAAACACCTTCAGAGATCACTGTACATAAGCTACAGGATTCACTCTACTAACACCACTACAAGCCAATTAGTATTTGCCAACTAATTAATATATGGTGTGGACATCCATCGCCACCACAAATGTGAAGTGGATCCAACCACTGCAAACCACAATGTGATGCCCGCGCCCTGGCCTAGCAATCAAGGAGCCTCAATCCTCACCACTAACACCAGGGAGGGTGTCTCATATGAGAGAAAAGGATAACAAATACACACAGTAAAGTACAATTTTCCTTAAGTGCACACAGAGATCACAGTAAGTCTGGGGCTGGTTGCTCCCTTGCTCCCCATGTCCCCAATAAGACTCTCCACTGGCAGAGCTTTAGGGTCCAGATCTCAGCCCAGCTGGCAAGCTAACCTCCAGTATCCTCTCTGTCCCACCAGTGATTTGTGTCCCTTCCCAGGTAGCCGACACACAGACATACTTTAAGATAAGTATTTATACAACTTCACAAGCACTCCTGGGAAAGGATAACACAGATTCTCCAGCTGTGCCCCTTTACCAGACTATATGGTAGTAATTACTGCCACCACCAGATAATAATTATCAGCTACCCAAAGGCCCTTAAAAGGGTGTTCAATTATTACTGTGCAATATTATTACCCAATTGGTAGTATGACTAATCAGTCAAGGCTTATTACAGTGGCCTTGTACAATAAACTCTATAAATATGCAATGTACTCTAGAGCTTAGCTTATCTCTACACACACACCAGCCACAGGTAAAAGGTTTTCAAATATTTAATAATAAATAATTAAAACATAAGACAATACTACTACAATACAATGCTACTCAAGAGTTCAGAGATCACACAGAAACTTAAAATAATTCAGTAGTACAGTTCTGACATAACAGGAAAAACACTTAGTCTAACTTTCTTCTAAATTCCTAGCTATTACTACAAGAAAACATACTTCTGAAACAACTTACTTAAGACAACAGGCAGTGCTGAGGTTGGATATCAAGATGCTTACAGTCTCTCTCTGATTAATAGTTTTAAAATCATTAACACATTTCTGCTGGGCCCTCCCAGATTGCATCATTTTGACACTTAGGTTTTCTCGGTATACACATTACATCATTTTGACACTCAGTCTGGAGTTCCCAGGCCACACCGAAACTGCATTTACATTCTTTTACACTTAGAGCAATAAAAGACATTCCATATGTAAATTCTGGTCATTAAATTTAGCCTTAAAACAATAGGCAGGATGCTTACTCTAGACTCATCGACTCCAAATTCTAATTTCAAAGGACATACAAAACATCATTTTAATTTCAAAGAACATTTGAAATGCTTGGCTTAGTTTTCCTTACAGCAGATGGCAATGTTGCTACAATCTTGAAGTTCACATTTTACAGTGTTTTCTTTCATTTAACAAACAAACATGTATTTTATATTCATATTTACAAATGATAGAATTATGTACCAAATTCTATTTGGCTAGGCTGGCAGTCTTCATCCTTCTCTACCAGTCTTCACATGTATAATAATGTAACTCCGCCCACTGCAATGGAATTGGGGGGTATCAATATCAACATTCAAATAATTTTGGAAATGTTCCCCAATCTGTGGGTATCAGGTCAAGCTAATCAAAGGATGAAGTAAATCTAATTTGGAAACCTTCTGCTCTTGCAGTTATGTAAATACTAATGTGCATTAGTAGGTTTTATAAACAGATCTGGTAGCTGCTAATGCTGAGCATTGACCCATACCTCTAACTATCCCCAAATTGGACTCATATTGTAACTCTGTCCAGGTCTCTTTTCTTAATCCCAATTATCCACCAAAACTGGTAACCTTTGGAGAAAAGGTGGAAATCACACAATATATAATGACAATAATTAGAGCTGTATACGTCATTGTTTATATATATATATATATATATATATATATATAGTGTCTGTGACCCATATGACCTGTTCTGTTCAAAAATTGTAAAGACTTTTAACTGTGAAATTAATCTTCCATACCTCTCAAATGCCCTCAATATGAGGACCATTTCTTATTCTGAGTCTTAAAGTCAATGTTCTTCTCTGTTCCACACTGAAAAGGTCTTTCACACAGTTACTGTTGTTTTAAGTAATATGCATGGTAAACATAACTAAATTATATTATTACATCAAAGAAATTTTTAGAAGTTTAAAGTAACACATTTTAACCATGAGCTTCCTAGCATGCATTGTTAGTAAACTGTGAGTGTTTCACGTTATGAGAGGTAGTGCTCCACATTTTGGAGATGGAAGATGGAAAGCCATGGCAGTGCAGTGGTGCAGCAGTTGCATTGCCACCTCACAGAAAGAGGTCCTCCAGTTTGATTCTCAGCTCATATGCCTTCTGTGCGGAGTCTGCATGTCCTCCCTGTGTCCTCGTTGGTTTCCTCTGGGTGCTTCGGTTTCCTCCCACATTAGAAAGACGTGCATCTGGAATGTTTCTCCCTGGGCCTCCACTGAAAATTTACTTCATTCCAAGTCGGAGTTTCCCAGTAAACAAATGTTAAATAAAAAGAAATGTTTATGGCATTTTGGTATTGACTGGCAGAGTGCAAGCCTCCTCTTGCATGTTGTTAGTACGTTAGTACTGCTTAGAGCCAGGCTATTGTCTTATCACATCTGGCTTCACTGTCCTTGTGATGCTGTTACATAAAACACGTGATGGCACCCACCCCCCCACCAGAGCACAGATCTAAAACAGCAAGAGAGTAGGCTTTATAAAGATTAATTGTGCTAAGAGCTCAAGGGGTTTGTATATATAAGAACTGCATACAGTATTATTTCTTGCCTAAGATTTTGAAGGATAGTGTTAAGCATTTCAGGTGTCAGTAACAAGAATCATGCAAAGTCCATTTAATGATGATCAGAAGTAAATTAAGCTTTATTTTAACATTTTACTCAAGTTTTCAATCAAAATGTGAAACACCATAACATTTTCTTACCTCACTTCTCCTTGTTTGAAGGGTTTAAAGAAATCAGTACACCCAGTCATTGATTTTGCGATTGGATCTGATCCTGTGATTGTGGGGAATCAGCATGTTTGTTTTGAAGAACTTGGCATGAAGGGCATTATCTGTTGAAGTTCTTGTCTTATGCCATGTTGCACATGTACTTACTATTTAATGACAAAATGGAATTTCAATTTCAATTAAATTATATGTGTCTATGAAACAAAGTGCAGCTCTCCTTGGAAGAGTGATACTTTCATAACAAAGGCATTTACAGAAAATGGTTGACAGTATCTTCAGCTCACCCCAGTACAATCTTCAAGCTAGAATTATAGATTACTATATGGTGTCCAAGCAAAACTAACAATGCACCAACAACACATCCAGAGAAATACATGGAATAATACAGTCATAATACCACTGGATTGTTACTCACCAGCCTCTGGACGCAGCCTTTGCAGCCTACTAACATGGGCTTCCTGATTCACAGCCTGCTCAGCTGCAGCTGTAAGTGAAATAGAGAAATATTTAGGCATCCCCTATTGTCAGAAAAATATGTATTAATGTGTGTGCTTAATGCTAATTAGAAACTAAATAAGTTAACACGTTTTTTATTCTATTTTATATGCACTGTTTTATATACAGTTGAGTTTCATATGAGACTAAAAGATGCTTTTTGAAACTGCAGTGTGCTTTCTGAAACTTTCAAGATGCCCTCTGACCTAGTAATTGCTGGCATAGCAATATTCATGTTTATGCCTTTTGGAAATGTACTTGAGAAGCAGGTGATTATCTGCTAGGTCAGGAAGAAATGAATGAACAATGCTATATTCTGTAATGTAATGATTTTAAACAATCAGCTCTGTTCAAAGCATGAGAACAGGCACAGCTGCAGAAATTAGAGATAACATAGACAAAGGACTGTTAGAAACATGAACTGCAATCTATACTTGCTTTGTGCTTGAATTAGCCATAGTACCTTGAATGGTAACATTGCATATATCTAACCGGTGGTAGCCAAGGCCACATTGTTTTTCTTAGGAAGTTTCTCACAAAAATTGATAGTACCAGCAGAATATTGTAAAAACAATCACTACGAAATGATGATGACAAAACTTGTGATTTACTACGTCAGCTTGGTAGGCAAATTCTTATTAGAAAATGTATAAAAATGCCTGCATTTCCTGATTCTAGTTAGACAAACTCTGTATTAGCAAGTTTCTGTCTCCTTGCTGCAAGATTAAAGTGCCTTAACCTGAACCTACCATGTATTGATCATTTTTAAAGTATATTTTTCCTTTGACAGTTTGGTCCTTTGGACTGGAAAGTATCTCTCACCCTAGGCTCAGGTCAGAATTGGGCCCGGTGGCATGTACCCATATGGAGAAGTGGCCACATCGGCTCTTCTGTTTTGAAAGACCTCCGACTGAATTGTCGTTCGAAAGAGGCCAGCCACTGTTTCTGATCTGGGATTGGAGGACGAGTCAACGTTCTGGTGGATCAACACACGGAGGGTCAGGTAAGGAGGAATTTACCTTATTTCTGTTTTAGATCAGGGACTTGTTACAGTATTGTTTTGTCAGGGAGATTTGCATGTGCAGATCAGGGACAAAAAGATTGCTGTCTTGTCCTAGATCAGGGAAACAGAATAGGTAGGCAGTTATTCTACATAAACTGTGAAAAGGTGTAAAATCATGGTACCATATGATAAAAAGGGTTATGTAACAATTTCTAACTTAGCTAAGGCAACATGGGAAATCAGTGCACGAAAAGTTCCCGAGACCCGCCCTTAACTGAAGACGTGAAATATATGCAATTACAGCATGCCGATAATGTTAAGTATTATATAAAATGGGTTGATAAATACATATTTGATGGTAATTTAAATAAACCTTCACTTATTAAACTTGTTAGACAACTTAAAACAGATGTGAAAGGTCAGCTAAAAAAGCAATGACAATTAGGAGTCCCTCAGGCACACAGGTGGCTTGAGGAAGCAAACCGCAGGGAACAAAAGATTAAAAATTCAAAAGCAATGTTCTTAGATAAAGAAGACAATAACTTGGTAATAGCAACATCCCCTCCTCCACCCCCTCCGCTTCCCTTACCAGAATATGAAGCGAGTGGACAAGCTGATCCACCTCCCCTATACCCAGCTGTTCCTGCAAAACCAAAACCGTTTGTCAGAGATCCCATCGAGAGCAGGTTTCAAACATGCAACTTGAGAGGGGATATTGAATTATATGAAATGAATAAAAATTCATAAGCTATGAGTGAAGAGGAGATATGTCCACTCATAGAAGTACCAAATCTGCAGGCAGGACAGGCAGGACAGGATCCAACTCTTCGAGTATATAGACCGTGGACACTGGAAGACATCCGGAAAGCCACAGAGGGAATTCCCCATCCAAAAGTTAATTTTAGAAAATTCTTAGAAGACTTACAGGGCATGAGGTTAAGTTACCATTTGAATGGAGAGAAAGTAGAGAAAGTAGTCAGACAAATCGTAGGTCCAGATTGGCACATGATCAGTGGCAACTGGAATCCCCGTGAAGCAGAGCTTAGACCACTCCCACATAGTAACGCAGAACTGGACAACAGAGTGAAAGGTCTGACAGACCTAATCTCTGAGAAATGGAAGCCTAGGGCTGATTGGACTTGCATTAATCAATGCATACAACAAGAAGGAGAAACTGTTGATAGATATTATGCCAGATTATTAGAATGTTTTAATAACCATTGTGGAATGCAAGTACCTGAAGATCAAACACATGATCCCCCATATGAGCAACAGTTAAAGAATGCATTTTTAAAAGGCAGTATTGCACCCATTAGCAGCTTTATTACAAAGCACGTGATAGCTCATCGTACAAGTAGATTACAGTCACTACTTGAATATGCAAGACATGCTGAAAGGCATTTTAATAGCAAAAAGAAAAAGAAAGCTCAAGTATTTGCAGTAGAAGACGGATCAGAAGTCTTTGTAGTACAAACTGGGAAGAAGGGTAAGAAAAATACCCAGGGAAACAAACAATCTGATAAACGATCAGAAGACTTTGAAGAGAGAAAGAAAAGGGGTGAATGTTTCAAATGCGGGAAAAAGGGACATTTAGCAAGGGATTGCAGGCAAAATAAAAAAAAAAAAAGTGCACAACGGAGGAACCTTGTTTGCAGTCAAAAACGCCACCGAGTCACAAAGCTTCTTAACGCTTTTATTTAGAACGAACCAAAAGAGCGTTTTCGCCACAGACCACTGTAGCTTCTTCAGAGAAACAATTTGAACCAAAAACACTCCATTTAAAAATACTGGATCAGGAAGTGACATATTCCTGTTTCCTGTTACCGACAGATTGTGTTTAAAAACACATGCAAAATGTTTAATATTAAAAACATCTAAAATTTAAAATCATTTTAAAATGACAAAAAACAGCAAAAAATAAATTCACTTATATGGATAAAATCTCAACCACTTAACTGTGATATGTATGACAGTGAAAAGTTGTCATTACTATTTACAACATACTACCATATGAAATGTATAAATAAATCTGTAGAATGTGTATTCAGTTAATCGTGGGAAACATAGAAAAAGTATACAATGTGTAAAATATATATGCAGCCCATGTATGCTCAATACAGGCTTAATTTAAATCATTTTGTTTGTATAATAGCCATGCAGGACTAGGAAAGAACTACTCACTACCCTGCAAAAGTGCGTGCATCCTAAATGGTTCAGCACGTAAGTATCAGTTGTATCTTCCTAAAGGGTCAACTATAACTTATGTAAAAAACCTAGCTGTTAGGTTGAGCCAAACCGTGAATAGCCGAAAGTCTAGTCAGCTAACTAAACCCAGTATATGAGTTCAAGGTGTTACAAGACACATCAAACTGCCAAATCGTCAAGTAAATACTAACTAATACCCAAATCCAACCTACAGTCGTGAATGGCTGTATGATAGACTAGCAGGTTTTACCTAAAGTAACTTTTTAATTTAAGTACTGGGGCAATGTTGCAGTTAGTGTTCAGGCCAGGGAAACAAAAAGCATCCAAACGCAACTGCCAATCTAACTCACAGTTTTCTAATATTAAAGATACAGGGCCCCCCCTGATTTTTAAGGGTACATGGTCTATAGCCATGAAGCTAAAACTATGTCCTGGGTACAGTGCAATATGTTTGGCCAGTGCGTTATCATCTTTACATTTTGCATGTGTTTTTAAACACAATCTGTCGGTAACAGGAAACAGGAATATGTCACTTCCTGATCCAGTATTTTTAAATGGAGTGTTTTTGGTTCAAATTGTTTCTCTGAAGAAGCTACAGTGGTCTGTGGCGAAAACGCTCTTTTGGTTCGTTCTAAATAAAAGCGTTAAGAAGCTTTGTGACTCGGTGGCGTTTTTGACTGCAAACAAGGTTCCTCCGTTGTGCACTTTTGGTTTGATTGGTTTGCAATTAGTTTTTGAGGCAAAATAAAAAGGTAACCACAGAAGACAAGGAGGGTGAGGAATGACTATATGATAGTCAAGAATCACTGGATAGGAATAAACAAGAAAAGACAAATGCAAATGTGATAGAAAGGGTAGAGGATGTGACAGAAGAAATAGAGGATGTACGTGAATTCATAGATAATGAAGAAAATTAAATTTTGGACTTAGCATTATTGAGCCTAGAGCTCTACTTAGCAGACACAAAACCAGAAGTTATACTTCTGGTAGAGGGGAGGGAAGTCAAATTCCTGTGTGACTCAGGGGCTTCACTGACCCTGATACATCCTTCCAAACTACCAGAAAATTCAGAAACACTTGATTACATATTAGTGAAAGCAGCAAATGGACAGCTGTATCGGGAGCCACTCTCCCACAACATAGCGATAACTGACCCAGTTTCAGGGATGACCCAGAAAAGCAAAATTGTTGTTTCTGCAAAATGCCCAGTGAATCTCTTGGGCAGAGACCTAATGCAGATATTTGGCATAGCCGTAGTTCCAACTATGCAGGGTATGGAAGCACAGCGACAAATGGATACTTTTGTAGTGCGACCAGAGGATGAAACATTTTATTGGTACAGCCAGGACTTTGTTATGACTGGTCCAGGGGCAGTAACTGAAGAACTGATGAACGTAGCCATCAGTAAATCCCCCTCCCTTGACACTGATAAACAGCATTTGTTGCATTGCACTCTATATTACTGTAACAGACCAGGACCTGATAAAGAATATGAGCAAGAACTGTTTAGAAACCATGCTAACAGATTAGTATTACAAAATTTGTACTGGGACACAGAAGGAAACAGTGTAGTAAGCTGATCATTGCCCCAGGAATTTCTAGCACTTCACAAATCTAATCGATTACCACATGTGAGTTTAACTAAAGACAGAAATTTGAAGTGGGCAGACCTAGGAGAAAAAGTCACAAGGTGGGAAAAGCAGACAAAGTTAGAACTCTCTGAACAAGGAGTACAAAAGCAGAAATTAAATTGGATAACACAGACACACCCAGCTGTGCACTCACAGGCAAGTGAGGATAGCTGAGTAGCACTCTTACTAGAGGAAGAGGAAAAAGCCTTACGAGACATACCAGAGACTCTCTGGTGAACAGGGAAATCAGATGTAGGACTTATTCGTACAGCAGGACCAGTTATCACGCCAAAATCAGCATTTAGACCTCAAAAGAGACAGTATCCCTTGAGAAAGGATGCAGAAATAGGAATCAAACCTATAATAGCAGCCTTACTTAAGGAAGGAGTCTTAATAGAATCTCCTGATTCACCATGTAATACACCCTTATTTCCTGTTAGGAAAGCGAACGGAGAATGGCGTATGGTCCAAGATTTACAAGCTGTAAATGACGCAGTTATACCTAGGGTACCCACGGTGCCAGATCCACAAACTTTATTGAATGATTTGAAACCTCAACAAAAGTATTTTTCTGTGGTAGATATTAGCAATGCATTTTTCTCAATACCGGTACACCCTGACAGCCAACATTGGTTTGCATTTACATTTCAGGGGAAACGGTATACATATACGAGACTACCACAGTGATATTGTGAAAGTCCAACAATATTCGCACAAGAAATGGCAAGTAACCTGGTGGGATTTATCCCACTGAAAGGCAGTCAGATTTTACTTTATGCAGACGACATTCTGCTGGCAGCCCCCACCCAGCAAGAATGCAGAGAGAATACCATAGCATTATTACAATTTTTAGCCACTCAAGGACACAAGGTAAACAAAAACAAACTGCAACTTTGGATAAAACAGGTCAAATACCTGGGATATGTAATATCTAAAGAAGGCAGAATATTAGATGAAGATAGAAAAACAGCAGTATTACAAGCACCTAAACCAACTACCAAGAAGGAAATTATGTCCTTCCTGGGTACTACTAACTTTTGTCACAGCTGGATTCCAAACTATGCTTTGGAATCTGCTCCGCTGACTAACCTGATATTCAAAAAGCCGATGGCAGCACAAGATTTATTACAGTGGACACCAGAAGCAGAATTAGCTTTCTGCAAACTGAAACAACTGATAGCTTCTTCCTTAGTTTTAGGATTACCAAACTATCATAAGCGATTTTTCCAAACTGTAGACTGTAAGCAAGGTTATATGACATCAGTGTTAACACAACAGCATGGGGACAAACAACGCCCCAAAGCTTACTATTCATCACAGCTAGACCCAGTGGCACGATCCTTGCCCCACTGTGTACAAGCAGTAGTCACAGCTGCAATGGCAGTGCAGGCTTCAGCCTCAGTAGTATTATTCCACCCTCTCACATTGAGAGTGCCTCATGCAGTCGCGATCATTTTACTGCAAGAAAAAGTAGCATATCTTTCTCCTGCTAGACATCTTTCCTGTATGACTATATTGTTGAGCCAACCTCATATGACAATTGAACAATGTACAACTTTGAATCCGTCAACCTTGCTCCCAACCCCTGCAGATGGCAAACCACACTGCTGCCTGCAGGAGATTGAGCAAAAGACACTACCTAGAAAAGATCTCACAGATGTTCCCTTGGATGATGCCGAGGTGACATACTATGTGGACGGCTCGTGTAGGAGGGGTCCTACAGGACAGAATCTAGTGGGGTATGCAGTAGTTTCTGATACCGAGATTGTAAAAGCAAAGTCTTTACCACACAACTTATCTGCACAAGCAGCAGAATTGACTGCTTTGACAAGGGCATGTACCTTGGCAAAAGGTAAGAGAGTAAACATTTTTACTGACAGTCAGTATGCTTTTTCTACTGTACATGTTTTTTCGCAGCAGTGGAAAAATAGAGAAATGATAACATCTACTGGTAAACCAATTAATCATGCGCAATTTATTTTAGACTTGTTATACTCTATTCAGTTACCTCAGAAAGTAGCTATTTGCAAATGCGTAGCTCATACCAAGCAACAGGACAGAATTTCAAAAGGTAATTCGAGGGCTGATACAGCTGCAAAACAAGCAGCTTCAGCTTCAGAAGTATTTTTTTTTGAGTGAGGAATTACAACCATCTGAGATTTTAGACTTAGAAATATTAAAAACAATGCAGACACTTACTACAAATGTAGAAAAACAGAAGTGGATAAAACGAGGAGCAATCCTTGAAAAGGGACTGTACATCACCAAAGAAAAGAAACTGATTTTACCATCTAACTTGTTTAGATATGCAGCTTTGTTGAGCCATGGGCAGTGCCATGTCTCAACAGGGGGGATGGTACAGTTAGTGAATCGAGTGTTTAAGACGTATGGATTTACAAACTACACAAAAAATTTTTGTGCAGCATGCCATGTTTGTAACAAGCATCATGCACAAGGGGCATTGAAACCTAAGCAAGGGAGTTTCCCTATACTACCGTGTCTGTTCCATACTATTTGTATGGATTTTATAGAGCTGAACAAATGCGAAAATAAGAAGTACTGCCTTGTCATTATAGATATGTTTTCCAAATGGGTGGAAGCTTTTCCAACTAAAAATCCAGATGCAGCTACTGTTGCAAAAGTCCTCGTTAAAGAAATTATTCCTAGATTTGGCATACCAGAAAAGACTTCTAGTGACAATGGCACACACTTTGTAAATCAAACTATACAACAACTTAGCCATTATTTTGGGATTTCTCTGAAAAATCATTGTGCATACCACCCCCAATCTGCAGGATTAGTACAGAGGCATAATGGGGTTTTGAAAAACAAGCTTAGAAAATTGATTAGTAAGACACAAAAGAACTGGGTGCACTGTTTACCTCTGGCACTGTTGAGCATGAGAACTGTTCCAAATGCAAAAAGGTTAACTCCTTTTGAAGTTCTGTTTGGGAGGGCATATTATACACCTCAATGGAAACCTCTCATGCCTGCAGAGCAGGAGGCTGACAGTTCACTTGCAGGGTATATGAGGCGATTTTTGAATAACAAACTTTTGCAGTTAAATTCTGTTTCAGATAAAGAGCAAACCAGACCATCGGAAGCAGCAGTAGCCCCAGGTGCATGGGTCTGGGTGAAGGTGGTGAAGAGAAAAAAATGGAGTTCTCCGAAGTGGGAAGGGCCGTACCAGGTACTACTGTCGACACCCACTGCAGTCAAGATCGCAGAGCAAGCGTCCTGGATTCATTTGACACACTGTAAACTGGTTAAGAACTTTGAACTGGACAAAAACCTTGTTACTGTTGTACAACGAGAACAAAATGACCAGGTATAGAGCAAACAGAGATGCAGAACAACCTCAGAAAACTTGCATAATTATTCTGATAGCTATGCTGATAGCATTGATCTTTTTGTTGTGGCCTTTCCTTTTCCCAGCCACAAAAGTTGAACTGATTAAACGTGATGAGCCGACCATAGACTGGCACCCGAACTTTAATACTTATCAGGCAATTACACGTGTGTATGCTGAGACTTTTAATGTTTCGAATTGCTGGATTTGCACAGCCATACCAACAGCATACGCGGGGTTATTAATGACTGCAGTCCCCCTAGGGGTCAATGAGACCTGGGAAAATTTGGTTTATGACACCGTAGCTATCAAAGCATATGATAAAGTAGCACTGTATTTGCCTGTGACACAAAAGGGAATTGTATGTTTTTATAAGAATGACACAATTCAAGTGGGTTGGAACAGGTGCAATGTGACTGTACATTACAAATGTTATACCAAAGCAAACAAAATAGGTACAGTTTGTAATTCGAATTATGACTCATTTTTTGAGTCCATGCATAAGACTGTCGATCAAGTGCAACGTAATCCTGTACTTTTTAAACAACTATCTGTAATAGATAGGAAAATGTTTCATGCAGGGCAGCCATTTTCTAGCAAAGTAACTACTAAGGTAGAGGATTGTCATTTTGTGTGTGGTAAAAAAGCATCTAAATGGTTACCTGAGAATTGGTCCGGCAGTTGTTTTTTGGGGTACCTGGTCCCGGCCATACGACACACTGCAGTTTTGCCTCAGGGAAATATTCGAAATACCCGAGATGTAGCCAAGAAAGCTGTCAGGAAGCTTGAAAATCCAGTGGGACAGATTGAGGCAGGCTGGAAAGACCATCATACTGTGGGTAGCAAGCAGATGCACATGGACTTGAGTGATGCTGTCATATCGTGGGCGGGCATATTACCTGCATATGGTGCAGTGAAATTGATTTGGGAGCTGCAAAAACTGTCTAAACTTCTCGAAGTAATGAGTAATGCAACTTTTTCTACTCTTGAATTGATAACTGATGAACTGAATGCTATCAGAACTGTAGTGCTCCAGAACCGAATGGCTCTTGACTTCACCCTAGCGGTGAGAGGTGGTACATGCGCTTTCATCAAAGAAGACTGCTGTGCATATATACCTGATCATCAACATGAGATAAATGACCACCTTGAGGTGATACAACAAGTGTCGGCTATGACCAAACCAGGCCCAAACCCTCTGACGGACTTTTTCCAGAATTTGTTTGGGGGATGGGGTTCCATCCTAATGAACATCCTGATTGCCATTTGTGTGGGATTACTCCTATTAGGAGCATGTATTTGTTGTGGTAGACCCTGCATGAAAAAGTTAATCAAAGAATTTATAGATATATCAGTTTCTGAGACTTTGTATCAAAGTACTGAAATTGAAGAATTGTTAAAATGTGAAACACTTTCATAAGTTTAAACTGAATGACTCTCTTAACTGCAAATCTTGACTGGAAGAGGTTAGGAGAAGAAGCAAACTATTTATTCTTTTGAAAATAGAATTAAAAAGTATTAACAGGGGGGAAATGTCAGAAAAATATGTATTAATGTGTGGGCTTAATGCTAATTAGAAACTAAATAAGTTAACAGG
This sequence comes from Protopterus annectens, assembly GCF_019279795.1. Lineage (NCBI taxonomy): Eukaryota > Metazoa > Chordata > Ceratodontiformes > Protopteridae > Protopterus > Protopterus annectens. Next base: position 759,055,385 of record NC_056739.1, on the reverse strand, counting down.
TTTTTATTCTATTTTATATGCACTGTTTTATATACAGTTGAGTTCCATATGAGACTAAAAGATGCTTTTTGAAACTGCAGTATGCTTTCTGAAACTTGCAAGATGCCCTCTGACCTAGTAATTGCTAGCACAGCAATATTCATGTTTATGCCTTTTGGAAATGTACTTGAGGAGCAGGTGATTATCTGCTAGGTCAGGAAGAAATGAATGAGCAATGCTATATTCTGTAATGTAATGATTTTAAACAATCAGCTCTATTCGAAGTATGAGAACATGCACAGCTGCAGAAATTAGAGATAACATAGACAAAGGACTGTTAGAAACATGAACTGCAATCTATACTTGCTTTGTGCTCAAATTAGCCATAGTACCTTGAATGGTAACATTGCATATATCTAACCGGTGGTAGCCAAGGCCACGTTGTTTTTCTTAGGAAGTTTCTCACAAAAATTGATAGTACCAGCAGAATATTGTAAAAACAATCACTACAAAATGATGATGACAAAACTTGTGATTTACTACATCAGCTTGTTAGGCAATGTCTTATTAGAAAATGTATAAAAATGCCTGCATTTCCTGATTCTAGTTAGACAAACTCTGTATTAGCACCTCTGTATCTCCTTGCTGCAAGATTGAAGTGCCTTAACCTGAACCTACCATGTATTGATCATTTTTAAAGTATATTTTTCCTTTGACACCTATCCATCATATACACAGGCTGGACATTAGTAAACAGTTATTAGTATGAGTACTTACACACTGCTGAGACATCACCCTCTGCCTTGTTTCTTGGACCCAATCATACAAGAGCTCCCTCTTTCTCCGCATCAAATCACCAGTCCGAGGGATACCAGTGGCACTGGTGAGATCATGGACAAGATAGTCCCAGGCTTCCACTTTATATTGGGAGCTTCGGTACTGGCCCTGCAGCAATCTCTCATCATGGTTATGTACCAGGAGTCCTACCATGACCTTGGACTCCTGTATGTCCTAGCGCTGCGCATGGAAGTGCATGCCCTCACCAACTCCTGCCATACTGCCTGGATTGGGAAGCTGCAACCAATTATGAGCTGTATTCCTGCCTGTGGGGTTTAAACATGGCTGATTTTCTACCCTTTGCCTTGATTGGATGGTTTTGAATATGCTAAGCTAAGCTACGTGCAAACCTGCTTACCTAACGTTGGCAGTGCTTAAAGGGACAGGTTCATCACTGTTTACTGATGGGCAAATCCACTTAGCTGGGCTACTCATTGCTTAGCAGTCATATTTACCCAATGCTTACACCTGGTAAGCAGAACTGTGCAATGCTTAGCATTGCTTATTTTTCATTTTATAGACTAACTGCTGTATGGCATTGATTCATCATTCATTACATATTATAAATTTGTTTACTGTCCCTGACATCCCCCATGTGCTTTCATTACTTTATTCATGTGTTACTATACTGTTCGGGGCACTTGTGTTTATATAGGGGGTTTCACAACTTTAGTAAACTGACACCTCACATCTGGACCTAATGCAGTACTTCAGTTAACAAATATATGTTATTTAGTAGCTAATAATAAAAAAAATGTGTATGTACTGCTTTTACATGTAAAATGCAAATTGGTTACAGTGGGGATCAACCAGGAATGGCTGTTTGCAAAGCGTACACTTCAATCACTACACTATTGCAATACTGCTTATGTTGGATGTCTCTTGCTATTTAACTTCTTGTGCTGTTTAAGCTGGACTAAGCGTAGCTAAGCAATGGGCATACCCACGCAGCTACCCTTAAACTTTATCACATTTATAAAAAAATAATAATTTTTGTTGTGTTATTTTATCTGTACCCTGCAGAATATCCTTGCTAATGCTGAACCTGTTATTTTATCAACTTTCTGCTTTGTGGGACAATTGTCCCTTTTGGCTTTGTCCACATTCTTTAGTGTGGCAGGCTGGGAAGTCTGTGCTATGTGCTATGCTACCTGTGTTATCCTAACAACGTTTGGTTTGGTAGGGATGATTGTCCCTTATGCCTTTGACCAGATTTGTTATCCTGATGGGTTTGAGGTGTTACAAGCGTTCTTGCTCATTTTAAATTGCCAAATTCTGCAATGCAGGGGGTGTGTGTAATGTGAGAGCTCTGGTCTCAGACACACCTCCTGCACTCATACATGGGACTCTGCCCATTTTAGAGCATGGCAGCACGCCTTCATAAATATGCATGGCGCGCTGCCATGCTGAACAGGAACGGTCCCTGTCATGCAGGAATAACTTTTTCCTGCCCGACTGCTTGCTGAATCCCAGGGATTATCTTAATAACTTAATCTTAATAATTATAGTATTGCATTTATGTAATTCAATATGGACTGAAAACCCCAAAGTAACTTATCTAAAATGAAGCTAACCATAAATTGTAAACCTATAATGGAACCGCTTGTTCCTAGTTTCATGACAAATCTCATTCAGACTACCTTCTTTTTTCTAAATTAATGCATTCTATTGTAATGTATAATTTTTATTACTGATTTATATTATGATCATACAGTTTAAAAGCAATATATAAAGAAGAAGTAAGCAATAATAAAAGACAGAACTTCAAAATATCATACCATTACAATCATATTATCTAGTTAATAAAATAGGAAGAAAATAAAGTTGCTAATACTTTTTTAAGTATAAAAGCAAAGTATATGAAACACTAGGAGACCTAATTAATAATTTATCAAAATGATTAGAGTTTACAAGTGAAATTTATGTAATAAAACCTTTTATAATAGTAAATGCTGGACATTATTACCAACAGAATATGATTTAGTGAACTATGTCATTAAATATTGATTAATGTTAGCATCAGTTTAACCTTTTGTTATTCTATATGTGATAATTATTTTGTTAATAAATAGACTGCTGAATGAGTTAAATTGTTTAGTTACAATTTGTGACACCAAAATAAAATCATAATAAATGCATCTAAATCATAACATCAACAACTTAGGTTGTTGAATCGTAAAACATCGACACCTAAGTGTCATAAGCTAACAATAGCGAACGGCCACATCACTGAATTCTTTCCTCGGGAAAGAATTTGGGTGGCTGTCCGTAAACAAAATAAACAAACACACCCAAACATAGTGGGGGCTTTGCCTCCCACACCCCCCTAACTAAATATACCAACTCTGAGATCACTCTACATTGGCAAAAGGGCAAATCCCCGATAACAGCCATGTGAATTCTTTCATGAGGAAAGAGTTCAATGATGTGGCCATGCGCTATTGTAAGCATTTGACGCTTAGGTAAAGATGATTAAGCATTCGACAACCTGAGCTGTCGACAATTCAGTAAGAACCCTAATAAGCAGCACTAGTAACTTATCATATATTGTGCAGCATCACATCATTTAAAACACCAAATAAAAACTTTCAGGAATGCTGCAGGTAGAAAAATGTATCTTCGACAAATTATTATATCACATTTTATCTTTTATTTGTTTGCACATGTGTATCTTGTAATATACATTTCAAACTACACAAAAGTAATTTGGGTACTGATCAACATAACATTTGCATGTATTGTGATGGCCGTGCACTGGCATATCAATCAAGGAGCCTCAACCCTTACCAGTAACACCAGGGAGGGCATCTCATAAGAGAGGAAATTATAGCAAATATACACAGTAAATTCCAGGTGGGTGCACCCTGGTTTCCCAGTGAACATATCCCCAAATTCCTGCCACACTGCTTGGATTTCCCGAACCTGGGTAGGAGATAGCTGCCTGGGCATTGCTACCCTTTCCACTGAGGTGTCAGTCCGAGCCTCACTGAGGAAATTAGTCACCAGATCTCCCTCAGACTTCTCCTGCAATCCACTGCAAATGCTCAGAACAAGGGCCTCCCTATCATGGTAAGGTTTTATCATGTTAACATGGTACAGTTTGTGCCCCTGCCATCTGCCTAGCACTTCCACCATGTAGTTAACATCACTTACCTTTCTTACCACCTTGTAGGGTCCCTCCCAAGCTGCTTGCAGCTTGTTGTGTCTGACAGGAATGAGAACCATTACCTGCTGCCCCACAGCATACTCTCTATCTCAAGCATTACTGTCATACCACACCTTTTTCTGTTGTTGGGCTTCTGCCAGATTCTCCTGGGCCAAGCCCATGAGTTCCCTGAGCCTTGTCCTGAGGTTTAGGATGTATGCCACAACAGACACCTTATGAGACTCACACTCTCCTTCCCACTCATCTCGAATAAAATCTAGAGGTCCCCTCACCCTATGGCCTTACAGCAACTCAAAGGGTGAAAAACTTGTGGATTTCTGGGGAACCTCTCTGTAAGAAAACAACAGATGGGGCAAATATTTGTCCCACTCCCTATTAAACTGATCTTCAAATGCCTGTAGCATGGACTTGATTGTAGAGTTTTACCTGTCAACAAGACCATTAGTCTGGGGATGGTAGGGGGTGGTCTTCATGTGCTTCACTTCACAGGACTTCCCCAGACAAGCCAGCAGGTCTGACATGAAATTGGCACCTCTGCCAGACAATATTTCTTCTGGGAAACCCATCCTGCTGAAAATCTCTAACAAAGCATTTGCCACCTTCTCTGCCTCAGTGGAGGACAAAGCCACCACCTCATGGTATCGTGTAGCATAATCCACTACCACTAGGATATAGTTTTTCCCTGTGGAACTTGGGGTTCTCAGAGGACCCACAATATCCATAGCTACCCTCTGAAATGGCTCCTCAGTCACAGCAAAGGCATCATAGGAGCTCTCACGTTGTCTCCTACCTTGCCTACCTTTTGGCACTCCTCACAGGTCCTGCAGTACCCTGTTACATCTCTGGAAATTCCAGGCCAATAGAAGTTCTACATAATATGCCTCTTTGTATGTTGTATGCCCATATGACCTGCAAAGGGAATATCATGGGCTATGGCTAGAAGCGCCAGATGGTAGGCTCTAGGAACTACCAACTGCTGTACTCTCTCACCTTCCAGCCCTCCCTCAGGGGTCCACTCTCTGTACAGTAACCCTTTGTCCCAGTATACAGAGTCCCCCTTTCCTTGAGAATCAGGTGCCTCCCTAGCTACCTGCCTCAGGCCTTGCAATGTAGGGTCTGAGAGCTGAGCCTGTCTTAACTGTCTCCTTGTAACCCTTCCTAGCTCCCCTTCCACAGGAAGTCTGGCATCCTCTGACAGTGGTGCCTCACTGTCAGCCAGGGTACTACTACTCACCTCTACCTTTGCAGTCACTCTGTCCAAGGGACCATCAGTACCCACAAGCAGCTCTGGCTCACATTCAGTCTCACTGCTACAGCATAGCTACCTTCCTGAAGTAACCACCTCACCAGTCTTGGCTGCAAGTATGCAGTCTGTCTGGGTCTCCCCAGGCTACCAGACCCACATGCTTGTCTCCAAGCCTGACTGCATGTAACTGCACAAGCACAGGGTACTGCACTATCAAAATCATTCCCTATCAGGACCTCTGCAGGTATATCCTCAAACACACCTACTTGGCTTCCTTTTCCACCCACCCAGTCAAGGTGAACCCTAGCCAAAGGTATTTGGAATGGGATCCCTCCTAAACCCCTGACTGGAGTATACTGCACAGGCAAGTAGTGCTCTTCTGTAACCATTGTAGGCTTTACAATGGTTATATCAGAGGCTGTGTCTCTCTTGGCAATGGCCTCTTTGTCATTCACTACAATAGGATATAGCCTCTGGAGTAGATTGATACCCTTGGTGTCCCAGGACAACCTTCTGCTGGCATTTTGTCTTTCCCACTTACTGGCTCCCTCACCTTTAGTTCCCCACCTTGCCTCCCTGGACACCTGTATGTCACATGGCCCCACTGGTTGCATTCAAGACATTTAACCCTAGTTCCTGGACATGTACCAGGACTAGTGGCTTCTCCTGCTACTGGCAGATTCTGTTGTGGCAGTCTGTGCTGCCCATCATGGGTTCCTTTAGACACATGAGCAGTACTGGGGGTCTCCTTCCTGTACAAGGCTGTCCTGCTGGCCAGGTATATGTCTCCCTTCTTCCCCAACTCATCTAAAGTAGTGCATTGTCTATCAGCTAACCAGATCCTCATGTCCTCAGGCAAAGTGCTAAGGGCTTGTTCCCTCACCAAAATATCTGCCAGCCCTTCAAAAGTGGTGACCTGACATCCACTCACCCAGCTATGAAAATAAGTGCTCAATTCAGCAACATATTCACACACACTTTCATCTGCCTTTCGTCTATGCTCACAAAACATTTTCCTATACATTTTCAGGTGTTAGCTTAAAACATTCTAAAACACATTTTTACAGCAGTATAATCAAAACAGACAGAGTCAGGCATTTCTGCTAGAAATCTTACAGCTTTCACATGGAGTAAGGGGGTCAGGAACTGTACCCAGAGCCTTTTTTCAACACTATACTGTTTGCATACCCTCTCAAACATATGAATGAAACTATCAAAATTATCCCCTTCTTTAAATTGCAGAAGAAATTTACTGACCTGTTGTGTTTCTGGGGTCCAGTTACTCCCTTCCCCATTACCTCCATGACTCTGGCAAAGAGTCAGCATTTCCCTCTCATGCCTCTTTTGATGCTCCTTTTCTTCAGCTTCTATCTCCAAACACCTGGCATCCAACTCAAGGTTCTTTAGCTCCAGCTGGATTTTTAAGTCCACTGCAGAAATGTTGAGCTGTCCATTCTACAAGGATATTGTATCTCCACTGCCAGTCTGATTGTCCTTTGCAGAAAGGCTGAGCTGTCATTCTCAGAGGACATTGTATCTCCACTGCCAGTCTGATTGTCCTCCTGGATGCTGTTTTCTGATGCAGCTGTACCCAAGGCTGCAATCAGGTCTGCATTAGTCAGGTTTACAAGCACCACCAGTCCCCTAGCCTGGCACATCTCCACCAGCTGGCTCCTTGTTAGCTTTCCATACTCCTCTGCTAACATGCTGCCTGCTCACCCTGACTAACTAAGCTAACAAAAGAACTAAAACAATTGTGATCTGAACTCTGAGTATTCACTGCATGGCTGATTTAGAGTACAAAACACCTTCAGAGATCACTGTACATAAGCTACAGGATTCACTCTACTAACACCACTACAAGCCAATTAGTATTTGCCAACTAATTAATGTATGGTGTGGACATTCACCACCACCACAAATGTGAAGTGGATCCCACCACTGCAAACCACAATGTGATGCCTGCACCCTGGCCTAGCAATCAGGGAGCCTCAATCCTCACCACTAACACCAGGGAGGGTGTCTCATATGAGAGAAAAGGATAACAAATACACACAGTAAAGTACAATTTTCCTTACGTGCACACAGAGATCACAGTAAGTCTGGGGCTGGTTGCTCCCTTGCTCCCCATGTCCCTAATAAGACTCCCCACTGGCACAGCTATAGGGTCCAGATCTCAGCCCAGCTGGCAAGCTAACCTCCAGTATCCTCTCTGTCCCACCATTGATTCGTGTCCCTTCCCAGGTAGCTGACACACAGACATACTTTGAGATAAGTATTTATACACCTTCACAGACATTCCTGGGAAATGCTGTCACAGATTCTCCAGCTGTGCCCATTTACCCAGACTGTAAGGTAGTAATTACTGCCACCACCAGATAATAATTATCAGCTACCCAAAGGCCCTTAAAAGGGTGTCCAATTATTACTGTGCAATATTATTACCCAATTGCTAGTATGACTAATCAGTCAAGGCTTATTAGAGTGGCCTTGTACAATAAACACTATAAATATGCAATGTACTCTAGAGCTTAGTTTATCTCTACACAAACCAGCCACAGGTAAAAGGTTTTTAAAATATTTAATAATAAATAATTAAAGCATAAGACAATACTACTACAATACAGTGCTACTCAAGAGTTCAGAGAGCACACAGAAACTTAAAATAATTCAGTAGTACAGTTCTGACATAACAGAAAAACACTTAGTCTAACTTTCTTCTAATTTCCTAGCTATTACTACAAGAAAACATACTTCTGAAATAACTTACTTAAGACAACAGGCAGTGCTGAGATTGGGTATCAAGACAAAAATGCTTACAGTCTCTCTCTGAGTAACAGTTTTAAAATCATTAACACATTTCTGCTGGGCCCTCCCAGATTACATCATTTTGACACTTAGGTTTTCTCGGTATACACATTACATCATTTTGACACTTAGTCTGGAGTTCCCAGGCCACACCGAAACTGCATATACATTCTTTTCCACTTAGAGCAATAAAGGACATTTGCTATGTAAATTCTGGTCATTAACTTTAGCCTTAAAACAATAGGCAGGATGCTTACTCCAGACTCATCGACTCCAAATTCTAACTTCAAAGGACATACAAAACATCATTTTAATTTCAAAGAACATTTGAAATGCTTGGCTTAGTTTTCCTTACAGCAGATGGCAATGTTGCTACAATCTTGAAGTTCACATTTTACAGTGTTTTCTTTCATTTAACAAACAAACATGTATTTTATATTTATATTTACAAATGATAGAATTATGTGCCAAATTCTATTTGACTAGGCTGGCAGTCTTCATCCTTCTCTACCAGTCTTCACATGTATAATAATGTAACTCCGCCCACTGCAATGGAATTGGGGGGTATCAATATCACCATTCAAATAATTGCGGAAATGTTCCCCAATCTGTGGGTATCAGGTCAAGCTAATCAAAGGATGAAGTAAATCTAATTTGGAAACCTTCTGCTCTTGTAGTTATGTAAATACCAATGTGCATTATTAGGTTTTATAAACAGATCTGGTGGCTGCTGATGCTGAGCATTGACCCATACCTCTAACTATAGCCAAATTAGACTCATATTGTAACTCTGTCCGGGTCTCTTTTCTTAATCCCAATTCTCCACCAAAACTGGTAACCTTTGGAGAAAAGGTGGTAAATCACACAATATATAATGACAATAATTAGAGCTCTACACTTCATTTAATATATATATATATATATATATATATATATATATATATATATATATATATATATTGTAGTATATATAGGTATATATATATATGAATGTGTGTGTGTGTGTGTGTGTGTGTGTGTGTGTGTGTGTGTGTGTGTGTGTATATATATATATATATATATATATATATATATATATATATATATATATATATATAGTGTCTGTGACCCATATGACCTGTTCTGTTCAAAAATTGTAAAGACTTTTAACTGTGAAATTAATTTTCCATGCCTCTCAAATGCCCTCAATATGAGGACCATTTCTTATTCTGAGTCTTAAAGTCCATGTTCTTCTCTGTTCCACACTGAAAAGGTCTTTCACACAGTTACTGTTGTCTTAAGTAATATGCATGGTAAACAGAACTAAATTATATTATTACATCAAAGAAATTTTTAGAAGTTTAAAGTAACACATTTTAACCATGAGCTTCCTAGCATGCATTGTTAGTAAACTGTGAGTGTTTCACGTTATGAGAGGTAGTGCTCCACATTTTGGAGATGGAAGATGGAAGGCTATGGCAGTGCAGTGGTGTAGCAGTTGTATTGCCACCTCACAGCAAGAGGTTCTCCAGTTTGATTCTCAGCTCATATGCCTTCTGTGCAGAGTCTGCATGTCCTCCCTGTGTCCTTGTGGGTTTCCTCTGTGTGCTTCGGTTTCCTCCCACATTAGAAAGACGTGCATCTGGAATGTTTCTCCCTGGGCCTCCACTGAAAATTTACTTCATTCCAAGTCGGAGTTTCCCTGTAAACAAATGTTAAATAAAAAGAAATGTTTATGGCATTTTGGTATTGACTGGCAGAGTGCAAGCCTCCTCTTGCATGTTGTTAGTACGTTAGTACTGCTTAGAGCCAGGCTATTGTCTTATCACATCTGGCTTCACTGTCCTTGTGATGCGTTTACATAAAACACGTGATGGCACCCCCCCCCCCCCACCAGAGCACAGATCTAAAACAGCAAGAGAGTAGGCTTTATAAAGATTAATTGTGCTAAGAGCTCAAGGGGTTTGTATATATAAGAACTGCATACATTATAATTTCTTGCCTGAGATTTTGAAGGATAGTGTTATGCATTTCAGGTGTCAGTAACAAGAATCATGCAAAGTCCATTTAATGATGATCAGAAGTAAATTAAGCTTTATTTTAACATTTTGCTCATGTTTTGGAATCAAAATGTGAAACACCATAACATTTTCTTGTCTCACTTCTCCTTGTTTGAAGGGTTTAAAGAAATCAGTGCACCCAATCATTGATTTTGCAATTGGATCTGAACCTGTGATTGTGGGGAATCAGCATGTTTGTTTTGAAGAACTTGGCATGAAGGGCATTATCTGTTGAAGTTCTTGTCTTATGCCATGTTGCACATGTACTTACTATTTAATGACAAAATGGATTTTCAATTAAATTATATGTGTCTCTGAAACAAACCACAGCTCTCCATGGAAGAGTGATACTTTCATACCAAAGGCATTTACAGAAAATCTGTCGGTACTAGGAACACAAAAACAAACCAGCAAAAACGAACCAGGGTACCAATGTGACTTCATTCTTAAAAAATATTCCAGGTTTATTAGAATTATAAAAAGTTTCTTTAAGCGCACAAACTCAAATACACTTTTCGTCGCTGTAAATACCGCGACTTCCTCAGAAGACAACCAAAGCATAGCAATCAAGCAAGCCTTTTAAATAAAAGACTTATTTAATTGTTTAATCAGTCAATTTAGTCATCAACGATTTCTTAAAGAAGACTGCTAGCATGGTGTATGAATAACAATAATACACACACTTCCTTTGCCCATACAAATCCTAAAACTATATACATGAATAATTAAAATTAAAACGCTTATTTTAATAAAGCGAAAGATTAAATAAACTACTCTCATTTTATAATAAATCTGGGAGGTAATACATAACTGAAAATAAACCTTTGTTAAAGCACTTTAAAGTACTTACAATAAAATGTAATATAACAAATTTGCATCCTAAAATTCGACTGGGCTCACTCAAAATGCCCTTAAGGAGTTCCAAGGTTTCACTAGCAACATGTAAAAATATTCAAAAATATTTAAAAATTTAAAACATTATTCTTCCCAAGCATAATATACTAAATCAAAAAATACCTCTTAAAAAAGTCAAAGACAGAAGGTTGAGATTCCCAAGTTAAAAGGGTAATATAAAGAGCAATTCTAAGGGCAATTAACTCATACTGGTTATTTACATAGTACAGCTTTTAATAAAATATGGGGTACTATGGTCAATAAGTTTACCTAGAATTTCTGCCAGGTACCATCCATACTGCCTCCTATATGGTTCACCTCGATTTTTTATACACACTTGTAATACAAAATAAGGGTCAGTATTGACTTTTTTAAGAGGTATTTTTTGATTTAGTATATTATGCTTGGAAAGAATAATGTTTTAAATTTTTAAATATTTCTGAATATTTTTACATGTTGCTAGTGAAACCTTGGAACTCCTTAAGGGCATTTTGAGTGAGCCCAGTTGAATTTTAGGATGCAAATTTGTTATATTACATTTTATTGTAAGTACTTTAAAGTGCTTTAACAAAGGTTTATTTTCAGTTATGTATTACCTCCCAGATTTAATATAAAATGAGAGTAGTTTATTTAATCTTTCGCTTTATTAAAATAAGCGTTTTAATTTTAATTATTCATGTATATAGTTTTAGGATTTGTATGGGCAAAGGAAGTGTGTGTATTATTGTTATTCATACACCATGCTAGCAGTCTTCTTTAAGAAATCGTTGATGACTAAATTGACTGATTAAACAATTAAATAAGTCTTTTATTTAAAAGGCTTGCTTGATTGCTATGCTTTGGTTGTCTTCTGAGGAAGTCGCGGTATTTACAGCGACGAAAAGTGTATTTGAATTTGTGCGCTTAAAGAAACTTTTTATAATTCTAATAAACCTGGAATATTTTTTAAGAAGGAAAGTCACATTGGTACCCTGGTTCGTTTTTGCTCATTTACAGAAAATGGTTGACAGTATCTTCAGCTCACCCCAGTACAATCTTCAGGCTAGAATTATAGATTAGTATATGTTGTCCAAGCAAAAATAACAACCCACCAATGACACATCCAGAGAAATACATGGAATAATACAGTCATAATACCACTGTGTATATAAAGAAAGTAGTGGCGGGAGGGGGGGGGTAGCAAGAAAGCAAGTTTTTTATGTATCTTTTCTTAATTTGTTGTGATGCATTCCACTAACCCACTTTACCTCGTGTGCTCAAAGCTGTCAATCCCACTACCAATCATTCTTGCCCAGCGCACCACCTGAGCACTGTGAAAAAAGTTTTTTCTTACTCAGCAAAATTACCTCTCATTGCATTGTGTAACATGTGAGCACTGCATCTAATACACTGCAGTGCATGAGACTGAATATGATGAGGCTGGAAATACATATTAAGAATAAATCACTTAGAATTAGGAAACATCAGAAGTCATTACAAACTTATATTTCAGAAACTCTATTGGCCAATGTGCGAAAAGTAATTCCCTTGCTACACAAATTGTTTGAGACCTAAAATCAGCTCACCTACCCTCATAAGGTGAGACTTATGAGAGGCATACTTTAGAGGTTTAATCAGCTAATCTTCTCCAGCACACTACACTTTAGGAAACAGCTGTTCAGATAGGAATGGCTTCTTCAGGACCACCTTCAGTTCATAATTAAAAGCCTTATCAGTGGAGCAAATGTTTAGCGTTTGTAGAATAGCTGGGACTGATTGGAAATACTTGGAGTGGGAGTGTCAAGAGGGAGATCTTGCAGATCCAGCAGTAGATTTCAAGTACACTCATTGGTAAGGTAGGGACACTGCACTGCTCCTTAGCATTTTCCATACATTATTGTCGCCTTCTCATCCCTTCCCCCTTTGGAGCAGAAATAATAAGCTGGTATGTTGTACTGAATTGTAACAATGCAAAAGACTGACTTCAACACTTTTTTTGGGATGGGAGCTTCATTGCACCAAACCTTTTTTTGTCAGGACTTCAGCTCTCTTCATTCCAGAACTGCAAGGCTGTACAGAATTTTGAAACACTCAAACTGTCTTTGAAACAATAAATGTTAACAGAGGTCTGTAACAGGTTTCATTTTTTAAAATAGAAATTAACTGAAAACTACAAGCTAAAGACATCAGTGACATTTAGTGTCACTGCCCCCTACACATGCAAGTCAACTCATTTGAGCACTAAATCTTCTTTTAACCACTAAAGAAGCAGCTTCATTTTATTTATAAAACTATTACTTATATATTTTAATTTATTATAGAATTATTCACTTATTCAACTTTGTCTAAAACTGTTATGTGTAACTAAACATATGTAATACATCATTTGCATGTCAGTCATACTTATTATAACAAACAGAAATAATTATAACACACATCTGTCATACTTATTATTGCATATGAAATAATTAGGACTTTGTTAAATTATTAAATCAATGAAAAAAAAATGTCAAACCAAGTCATTACCGTTCTGAAGATATTTCCAAATCATGATTGATGGAAAAAATCAAGCATAAACAATAAATAACATACGCATTTGTCTCTAAGCTTTTTACTCCTCTCTTTTACTGTCCATTCACTTCTTGCAGTTTGTCTCTTTAAAGAGAAACTCAAATCCATTTCTTCTGTAGTGTTAAGTAGATTATTCTTTTGAATAAAAGAGACGACATTTTCCAATGATTCAAGTTTTCTGTCCACCTGGTAAAAACAACTTTAATTTTGCTGGGTATAGCAGATGAGTTTTTATTCCGGATTTGTTTCAATTTTTTAAGAGGACTACGTCATTTTCTTTTTGAAAGTACCAAAGAAGAGGAGACTTTGTCAAATCTAATAAAAGTATCCCCTATTATTATAGGTGAAACAGACCATGTGGTGTTTAAAATTAACCCCTGGATTCACTAATTTTCCATGCAGGACTTAGTCCTGCACTGAACCACCCATGTAGGAGCAGGACAGCAGCGCACCATGCATAATAATGAAGGTGCACTGCCCAAGCTCCTAGGCTTACAAGGAGCGTATATGAGTGCAGGGGGCATGTCTGAGAGCAGAGCACTCAGAATAAACATGCCCTTGCAATGTAGAATAGCAGAAGCTGTTAAGAAATGAGCGAGATTGCTCATAGGTGTCCTCATATCCCCACCAACAGCCCCCCATGTGTACAACAGCAACAGGACATATAAACTAAAAGAAGAAACCCTTTTATTTTTTTTTTAAATCCAATTAAAGCTAACCATAGGTGCATGGGTGTGCCCATCTCTTAGCTACGGTTAAAGCAGCTTAAATGGGTGAAGAGGATAACAAGGAAGATATATGCAAATGAAGCAGTATAGCAATAGTATAGTGGGCAGAGCACTCGCCTTGCGAGCAAGCATTCTCAGTTTGAGTCCCACGTACATTTTCCATGTGAAATCTGTATATGGACATTTTTTTTGCTGTATAACCTACTAAATAACATTTAAATGTGAACTGGAGTACTGCATTAAATGCACATGTTAAGTGTCAGTGTCATAATGAATAAAGCAATAGTAAGCAGGTTTAAGCACAAATAAGCAGTAGTAAGTATATATAAGCACTAGTAAGCATATTTAAGTGTGTTTGCACGGGGGTAAGCATTGCCTACACAGATTAAGCAAACTAGAAGATAACTGAGTGTAAGAAACTGTAACCGTAAGTAAGTACTGCTTACTTCCTCGCAAACCTGCCTACAACTGCTTTAAAGTGCCTTAACCACTCTATATCCAATGGCCCGTGTTCTGCCCAGCAACAAAATAAACAACCTCTGCAAGGCTCAAACCCAGGACCCTGCACACCATACACAAAGTGATTAACCACTGAGTCATGGCAGGTATACATAGCCCTGATGTTTTCACAATCATATCATCTAGCACAATCATTCAACAGTACAGGAAATGTAATAATATCATACCACACAACCTCTTAATGCAAGAATTCTGGACAAAGTGTGCCAAAATGTGGGCACAAATAGGGATATATGTCTAATACTGTTCTTATACACTTAAAACGTAGCTAGTTAAACAGTTATATGTATTAAAACACATATTTTGAAGGAAATGAAGTCTGAAACACAAAAGTTTTAATTAGTTAATGATTTCAATCCTGAGATCATCCATGTCAATTGCCAAGAGAATGAGGTACAGGCCAAAATTATGAGCCAAACATGCATGGGCATATGGACAAATATATTGGTAAATGTAGACAGATAGACAGCTATATGTATATATATATATATATATATATATATATATATATATATATATATATATGTATGACTCACAAATAATCATATACCATCAATTGTATATAGATAGATAAATATGTTCATATGTGTATATATATATATATATATATATATATATATATATATATATAGGGGATTTACATATATAATTATGTAGATATACACACACATATATATATATATATATATATATATATATATATATATATATATATATATATGTATATATATATGGATTCATTACAAGAACGAAAGTTCACTAGTTAGAACTTGTAATAGGAAGCCTCACTTCTGCGAAAGTTCACTTTAATGAAAGTGAACTTTTGCATAAGTGCACTTCACCGAAAACACCGCAGCACAGTAGAGGACATAAAACACAAGCTATGTCCTCCACTATGGTGCGATAGTCAAGGATCTTAGGGTTAGGGCACGAGTTAGGGTAAGGGGATAGTTAGTAAAGCTATGGACAGATATATTGGTAAATGTCTTAATTACCCTAACCCATGCCCTAACCCTAAGGTTCGTGACTACTGCACTACTGCTATGCCCTTCACTGCACTGCAGTCATCATGGACCTTAGGGTTAGGGCACGGGTCATGGTAAAGAGATAGCCCTACAGGCTATTCCCTTACTATGATCTGTGCCCTAACCCTAAGGTCCATGAGTACTGCACGGAAGTTCAGTACAACACCCATTCATTGTACTGAACTTTGCGTAAGTGCACTTTCAATTAAGTGCACTTTCGCTGCAGTGAGCATTCCATGCACAATTTCGAATTAGTGAAAATTCAATCTAGTGTATGGAACCCATATATATATATATATATATATATATATATATATATATATATATATATATATATATATATATATAGGGGTTTTACATATATAATTATGTATATATATGTATATATATATATATATATATATATATATATATATACAGATAGAAATGTGTATAGCATTTCCACATGGGAAAAAATCTTGAACCACTCACTCCAACATAACAGACCATAAGCACTGTTAATAGGGGGTGGGGGCTCAAATGAGGGATACCTGGTAATTAGTGTTATGTCACCCCCCTCCACAGCCTTAATGGATATGCTGTGCAATCCAATATCCAGCACATGCAGTTATTAACTTCAGGACCCTCCACAACACAGCTACAATGCTTTAACAGTAAACCAATTCACCTGACAAATGTCAGGTCAATATCTGTAACATATCTTGCAGAAAAGTCATTCTACCATAGGGAATGTACAATGTGGAAGGAATACACATTACAATGGTGCAGATATGCACACACATCTATACATTGACAAATATGTTCAGGTATATATATATATATATATATATATATATATATATATATATATATATATATATATAGGTATATACACAGACAAAAGGTATTAGTAGCTATACATGTGTAGAAGTAGTGTGGAAGTACTGGGTGCAAAGTATATCCCTCAGCCTCAAGTCCTGTATTTGGCACCTGTAAAAATGTGTAGTGTGGCAACCATTCCCATAAATGAGAATACTTACATTAAACATATACCCACTCACCATTCAAAGGATATTACACCACACACAGATATGCATACACAGAAAACCTTTATTTGTGTACTATACAATAATGTATGCCATTACTTACAGCACATAAATTTTGAAATATGTAATCAGTGATGAATGCAAGGCCCACACAAAACAGTAGATGCAAGCAATGTGGATATATAGCATACTATGCTGTCTAGGCCAAGGCCTTCAGTTAGTACAACAGTAGACAAAGGATTTGCCTTCAAGATAAGTAACAATCAACAATTACAGATGTTGTTCAGCAGCCTCCAATTACACCCTGTAGTCAAGCCCTGGGAGGAAATGTATTAGTTGTGGTAATGTTAATGTATCTGTCACATGTATGGACCCTGAACAACATATTTTGTGGGAGTCCACTATATGACTGGGATGACAGCAGGAATGCTAGCAGTAAATAACGATAGGCCATTACCTAACATCCCCTAACTGTATCACAGCAGGACAAAGCCTGCCATATATGTGGAGGACAGAGGCAGGAACACAGGGCCATATTTGCAATATTCCTGTTACACACCCTGGAAATTGCTGGTGTTACAGGATTTGTTGCAACATACCCTTATGCAAGAATAAGACATCAGAAACACAAATAGATGTAGCCATGTACTGATAGCATGCAACAGACAGACTGCAAGTGATATATCTAAGACAAGACCAGTGTGGCGCACAGACAAAAACCAAACAGACAATCCACTGGACATCATGTGGATAGGCCCTCAGTTGAGAGCTATGCAGACAAACTGCATTCCATCCTAAACTACTTTGTACATACAAACACTGCAAGACCCGCAATATACAATGCACATAACAACACTACTCACTCTGTCTTTAGGTCTGGAATCTTATACAAATGTGTAGTTGGCCTGTGTCTGCAAGTCATGCTGTAAGAGTTTTTGTTGTACACACATGATTGATTAACAAATTATTTTTCCTTTGCTTGTTTTTTCTTTCTCTCTCTACCTTTAACTATTAACAGATTATACACCTGGGTTCCTGCCCTTCCCTAACCTAAGAGGCCCTGTGGACATCTTTTAAACACCAGAATTCCTGAATAGGATTAGACATCCTCTTAACAGACTGTCCTCCCAGATTTTTTTGTGGAAAGTATGTCCTATCATTGTACTGCTTAGCTTTACTCACCAGGACATATTGTTTTTTTACTCCCCTGTCAGGTAAACCAGCAGCCCCCCCCCCCTCTAGATTGGCCTTTTGTTGGTCCCCTCTCCTTCACTCCCTTTTTTGCCTTTGGTCCATATAATCCTCACTCTCTACCCCGTCTCTTGTTCTTTAATCTTGGTTAACCCCCTGCTTGCTCTGTCTGATATTCTTTCCTAACCTGGCCACTAGGTGGCGCCCTTCTTACCACAAATCATACTATTACATTTTCTGAGTATCCCACTGCAAATCCTACTGTCCTTTCCTGTTCCTTAGTCTACCTTTGCCACTTACTATTTCTCTCAGAAGCAACTCCTCTATCTTACCCAGTACTATTTCAGTTACCCCCCACTTACCATACAATCTCCTCAAACTCTCTACTGTTGAGCTCACCCTTACCTTTACACCTGTTTCTCTCTTCTTGCCTGATTGTTTTCTGCAACTTTTCGTCCTGTTCTTCCCCGCTCTGTTCACTACGCTCACTCCGCTCCCCACCCTACCCCCAATTCCCACCCACCCCCAGGGGTCCTACCTTTAAACTTACTTAGACACACCCCTAATTAGCTAATTACCTATCTCTACTTCCTGCACATCTACCACTTAACTCCTTACTCCTAAAACCACACCCTCTCTTCTATCAGATCTATACTACCTCACCCTATTATTTTATACCGTGCAGTCCTACACTTACTAACCTTTCACTCTATACAAACATGCCTTTAACCCTTAACTCAATCATTCCTCTTCTTCTACTTAACATCCTGCTTTACTACTACACTCTTACCTCCTACTGAACATCTTAGGCTTAGCCAAACTCCTGTATTAGCCAAACATACTACAACTACACTTCCTCTACCTGACCAAACCCATATTAATATACTTTCAACCTGTCCCTACCTTCCCCTCTCTACCATAAAGTACACCATTACAGATTCACAACCTCCAAACGGTTCTATCTAATACCCATCAAATACACAAATATCTTTCAAACCCCACAAACACTTTTATTGATACATGGGGACATCCACCCCAACCCCGGTCCCAATACCCTCCTCAATCCCACCCCTTCAAACCATACAGCTAACTATACTAGCTCACCCTTCTCCACTGACTCCCTCTCTATTGCTCACTTAAATATTCGTAGCATTAATAACAAATTAACACAACTCCATGCCTTAATTGATTTTTATGCCTTTGATATCCTCTGTCTCACGGAAACCTGGCTTAAACCCAGTACCAAAGACAACAAATTTACTCCCCCAGGCTATAGCACCTTAAGGCAAGATCGTCTTAATAAAAAGGGCGGAGGAGTGGCCCTCCTATACAAATCACAACTTCAGGTAGCCTTAATTGACTCCTTGCCCCCCTCCCCAGCAAATGCTGAAATACTTTGCACCAAACTCCAAGTTAATAAATCCAAGGCTATAAACATAATATGTTCCTACATCCCCCCAGGCAAGAACATCAATACCCTGGAAAATATCCTTAGCTGGGCCTCCTGTAGCTTTCCCCAAGAAACCATAATCTTAGGTGATTTCAACATTGACTGGAACTCCTGCAAATCCCCCACACCCTCCATTCACCTTAATCTCTTTAACTATCATCAAACCATCAACTCCCCTACTAGAATAAATAAATCCACCCACAAACAAACCATTCTAGACTGGATACTGACCAACAACAATCCCCTCTCCTATAAAACAGGAATACTCCCTGACAATATCAGTGACCACCTCCTTACCTTTATCACTAAACAAAAATTCAACAATCCCAAACCAACTACTTATCGTACCAAACACAACAAAACAGAATTCAACCTAGCATCCTTTCAAAATGAACTCAAGGAATATAACTGGTCTACTCTAAAATACCTCCCAATAGATGAGGCTGTAACCCATTTCAACAATACCTTCCTACAAATTCTAAACCAGCATGCCCCATCCCGCTTAGTCAGAGTCAAATCCAAAGCAGCCCCATGGCTCTCTAAAACAACTAAACAAACTATGAAGCTAGAAATAAACTATGGTCTAAATGGAGGTCCACAAAAAACCCAATTGACCATCAAAACTTCAAACATCTGAGAAACAAAACAAAGAAGCTTACCATTCTGGACAAGAAAAACTACCACCTTCAATACCAACAAAACCAACACCAAAACCCAAAACAATTTTGGTCAGGAATAAACAAACTACTCCATCCAGGTAACACCAAAACGCCTACCCCAGCTAGCCTAGCACAAACCCAACCTAACATAATAGCCAACACTTTCAACAACTTTTTCTCTCAAACAGTCACCTCACTTGCAAGTACCATGACTCCCCCCCAACCCTCCAAACTACCCCCACTCAAAACAGCACACACATGCTAAAGTTTAATACTGTCTCAACAACTTATATACATAAGCTACTATCTAAACTCAAACCCTGCACCCCTTCTGCAGACAAGCTTCCAGCTGAATATCTGCAACTAGCTGCATCCGAGATAGCCTACCCAGTCTCCATCTTAATAAACAGAACCATAACTGAATCCAAAATCCCATCCTGTTGGAAAATCTCCCATATTATTCCCCTCCATAAAGGAGGAAACTCCAACGAACTCTCCAATTTTCGGCCTATTGCCCTTCTATCTCCTCTATCCAAAATAATGGAACGCTGCATTCACCATCAACTTCTACATTATCTCTTGAATAACAACTTGCTTGTAGACTCACAACATGGTTTTAGACCCTACCACAGTACTTCAACTGCCCTTCTCTCCTTCACTGACTCTATCAATAAAAGCAACAACAACCTGTTCTCCTCTGCACTATTCTTGGACCTCTCAAAAGCGTTCGATATGGTCAACCATAAACTTCTCCTCGATACCTTACAATCCCTCTCACTTGATTCACAAGCATTACAGTGGTTCGACTCATACCTGACTAATAGAAAACAAGCAGTCCTCTGGGACAGCCATCTATCCTCTCAACTCCCAGTTACTATTGGCGTCCCACAAGGATCCATCCTAGGTCCCCTACTTTTCTCTATTTTCATAAATAACCTGCCCACTTCCCTCCCGACATCCACTTGTATACAGTATGCAGATGATTCCACTCTCATCTGCTCTGCTTCTTCCCCAGCACAACTCCACTCTGCTACCCAGGTGGTCTTCACTGCAGCAGAAAAATGGTTCCAACATATCTGTCTCCTCCTAAATCCCAAAAAAAACAAACTTCTACTTTTCACCCCAACCTCTAAATCCACCCTATCACTTTTTCCATTGTATCGTGTAATGGCACTGTCATCCAACCTGACTTTTCCACTAAGCTGCTAGGCGTAACCATAGACAATCAGCTAAATTTTGACTATCACATTGACTTAACTATCAAGTCAGTCAATAAAAAGATGGGTGCCCTTTACAGACTTAAGCCCTTCCTTACTGCTACTTCCCGAGTGGCTCTCGCCCAAACTCACCTCATTTCTACATTATTGTATGCCTCTCCTTCCTTTATCAATATATCTAAAGCTAATCTTCAAAAACTAAATACCGCCTACCACAGTATAGCCAGATTTGCCACTGGCTCTCTATTCCAAACTCATCACTGTCTTAATTTAAAGAAACTAAACTGGCTTGAACTTCCAAACCTAATACTACTACAGCAACTAATCATCACTTTTAAAATTCTACATTACCCTCCAACACACCCATACTAAATAAACTCATCACTCCTTATAAAAATCTCACTACACTTAGATCAGCCAACAAGCTACTAGTTACTACTTTGAAATCTCATAATAAATCAGGTGATTCCTTATTTGCAAACACTGTCGGTTCTTACTGGAATAAACTCCCACAGGACTGACCTCCCTAGGCTCATGTCATCTTTTCAAAAAACAGATGAAAACTCACCTAATAACTCACTGGCTATGCCCCTGCTCCAATCCTGACTGACCTCAGCAAATTTATCACTCTCTCCAGTCTGCTCCTGTCTACTTTTGCTCTTCTGTTCTAACTTAAACTCACTTCCACAGTCCCTTTTTTATACCTTCACTCTTCTGTTCATAGTTCTGTTTGACTCCCCCTCTGACCACTCTGTTTTTCTGTCTCTTGCTTCTTTTAGCTGACCTCCTATAATCCTGCTACCTTTTACATTTCTCACTATCTTTGTTTTCCCCATCTACTCTTCCTACTGGCTTCTCCTTAGCCTCACTAAGTCCATAATTCCTGTACCTAACAGAAACTGTACTTTATTTTTCCTTTCTCTTTACGTCATTTCTGCCTTTTCCCTATCTCTAACCTTTTAATATCTGTTACACTACTAACCTGCATGTTTAACACTATATATTAACCGCTTTTATGCTTTCAGCCAATACCTATTTGTTGTCGTGACTAGCTACTAGTGATATTTTTTAACTTTAAATTGTTTTTTTGATACTGAAGCTTTTCTCCTCAGCCCCTGACTGAATTTTGTTTGTCATCTAGTCAGATTTGTACATGAAAAATGTATTTGCATTTGTATTTTGCCGTATTATACTATATTAGTTTTAGTTATATTAGTTTTATTTGTATAGTTAGTATTATTAGTGATTTCATAAACTGTAGTGTATTAGTCTGATAGTGGAGCTTTTCTCCTCGGGCCTCTGCTGAAAATGGACATGTATCCAGCCAGACTAGCCCGGTTAACAAATGTAAAATAAAAAATAAAATAAAATAAAGAGGTATTGTTACCTGCTGCCTGTAACACTGCTGCCCACATACAGGAAGGATGTCCTCCATACTGGAAAGGTTAAGGGACAACATCCACATGAGTCAGTATTTTATAGTACTGGGTTGCCATGACAATGGTTATCTGAAGTACTATACAGCAGACTGCATGCAGTTAGCAATGTTGCACACTGCTTGGTGCAGAGCCCATCATCTGATCATGTGCATCACCTACAAAACATTCAAACCAGCTCAATCACTCTAGGAGAGAGAGAGAGAGATGTATATTCTGCTGAACAACTGCTCTGGATAATACTGTTGGTCCTTGTAGGCAGTGGGCCATACCTGTCAACTTTGCAGATCAGCAATGAATGATAAAGATGTTCATAGGTTCATAGTTTAGTACTAAGCTAACTGCCCTTGTGAGCCATTTTAAGCCTAGCCAATTATCCCTTGTGAGACTCAAACCCTGCACCTTGTGTTTGTAAGGCAAACACCTTAGACATTAAGCCACCCTTAAGCCATAATATCTGTGTTTGGTATGTTAGTGTGGGCAATAGCTGGTGGTGGAAGTACTGCCGACATGATAGACACATGGGTGTCAGAGCACACCACTTGCAGGACAGTCATGTTAATGTGTAATGTAGCATGCACAAATGCCATAGGTGTATAATAGGCTTACCAGCAATCTGTCATCATACATACCACGGTAATGTTAGTCTGTGTTCACATGTGATACCTGCCTGTGTTGCAGCAAGGCAGAACAGTCCAGCTGTGAAGGAAAGAGAGTTACAGGGTGTGGACCAGATGTCTGTATGCACCCCACATATAGATAAATATGTGTGATATATAATTAGATGTGTATGTCTACAGATATGCAGACACTCATATAGATAAAGGTATACAAACAACCCACAAGATATATCTAAACATATATGTACATATATATATATACGGCAGAATCCTTTACAAGTGCATTCTATGAACACCTTCAAGAATGCATGGACCGAGCCATCCCAAGTAAAACCAAGACCAACTCCTCAAAAAAGAAGAAGCCAGTCTGGTGGACCCCGGCCATAAATAAACTTTACAACAGAAGGAGGAAACTCCTGCAAGATAGAACAAAATCCCCAAATAAGAAGGCATCTTTGATTAACATCAGTAAAAAACTGCACTCCCTCATTAAATCATCCAAGGCCAACTTTGAAAGAAAAATAGCCAATGACTCTAAGGATAACCACAAGGCCTTCTTTAACTATGTCAAGAGTCTATGGGGCAAACTCAGATATGCTCCGAGCTAGTGCATAATGGCCATAAATACACTGACCCAACCAACATTGCCAACATCCTGGCTGACAAGTTCAGTGCAAACTTCACCCCCCCTCCACCAAAGGGGCTCGCACCCATCCCAGAAGAATGTGGTGCTCCAGATATCTCAGACACACAAGTAAAGACAGCCCTTGCAAAGGCCAAAAACACAGCATCAATGGGACCAGATGCTATCCCAGGTTGTGTCTTACACGAGCTTCAAAATGAACTAACCTCCCCCATCTCAAATCACTATTCAAACTCTACAAGCTATGTACCCAAAGAATGGCGTACAGCAACAGTCGTACCACTCCACAAAGTTGGTGCCACAACTGACCCTGGGAACTATCGCCCTATAAGCTTGACTAGCTTGGTCTGCAAAGCCATGGAACACATTATCATGGAACTCATTAACAGGGACATTGGGAACCTCCAGACACTGGACCCCACTCAGTTCGGCTTTGTTAAAGGCAGATCGTGCCTTCTGAACTTGGTCAACTTCTTTGAAACAGTCAACAAGGCCATAGATGAAGGGAAGGTGGGCCACACAGCATATCTGGACCTCGCTAAGGTGTTCGACACCATCCCACACTCAGGAATCATAGACAAACTCACCAGCTTAAATATCAACCCTCGTGTCATGAGATGGGTTCCCAATTGGCTCTCAGACAGAACCCACACGGTAAGAGTCTGACTCTAAGCCAGTCACAAGCGGAGTCCCAAAGGGCTCAGTCTTGGAGCCCCTCCTGCTCGGTATATATTTCTCCGAAGTACAGGCAAAGGTGGAGGGACTGTGGCTAACCAAGTTCGCAGATGACTGTAAATTGGGTGCAATAATTGACTCTCCAGCTGACACAGACATCCTGCAAAAGGATCTCACAGAGACAAACACCTGGGGTCAAAGTCACTGCCTCAAGCTAAATGCCAAAAATTGCATAGTAATCCCATTTGGGAAAAACAAAGTACCTACAAACTACCACATAGATGGGAATCCACTAAGTACAGAAGAAGTAATTAGGGACCTGGGTACCCAAGTAGATAGCATGCTCTCCTTTGATAACCACATAGCCAAAATGGTCAGGAAATCCTTCTATGTGGCACACCTGATCACAAAGGGTTTCTCATTCAGACCCAAGTAGGTGATTGTGCCCCTTTACTCCTCACTCATTAGGCCCATAATAGAGTACAATGCCCCATTTGGGATGTACCTCACTAGACACCTGCAACAACTAGAAAGACCACAGAAGTACCTCACTAAGAGGATTAAGGGCCTTAAACAATTACCCTATGAAGCATGACTAAAAACACTCCAGCTCTTCTCAGTCACTTACCGTCTGCTCAGAGGTGACCTATGCCTGACCTATAGGGCCATGTCAAACCCTGAACTAATGGACATGCTTCACCTCAAAAAAACGAGATCACTTAGAACCACTCGTTCTAGCGACTTGAACCTATGTACAACAATAAACAGAACATGCTGGAGGGATAGATTCCTGTCCCAGCGACTCCCCTCACTCTGGAATAGAATCCCAATCCATATTCGACAGAGCTCCTCTCTGGCACTCTTCAAGAGAAATCTTGATGAGTGGATGGGTAATCATAAGTTCTACCCTGGGATCACTTCTGGAGCCCTGTTGACAGAGGCCCAGGTTACTAATCTAATGGGGAGGTGAAAGCCATCACTCTGTGGCTAGGCTTATAAATGCCCATGGACAGATAGCCTAGTACTTACCTATGAACCTATGAACCTATGTATATATATATATATATATATATATATATATATATATATATATATATATATATATATATATATATATACACACATATATATATTTATGTACACACACACACACACACACACACACACACACACACACACACACACACACACACACACACACACACACACACATATATATATATGTATATATATATATATATATATATATATATATATATATATATATATATATATATATATATATGCACATATGTATGTCTACATACATATATATACAAACACACACACACCCACACAACATAATTCTTCTACATATTTATACACACACACACACACACACACACACACACACACACATATATATATATGTGTGTGTGTGTAACCCAGCCACTGGGGCTGCACAAGCCAGTGCATTTCTTTGTGCCAGTTCCAAGCCCGGATAAATGGGGAGGGTTGCGTCAGGAAGGGCATCCAGCATAAAACCTCTGCCAAATTACTGATGTGGAGAACATTTCATAATTACATACCGGATCGGTCAAGGCCCGGGTTAACAACCACCGCCACCAGTACTGTTAGCCAACAGGGTGCTGGCATAAATTGGGCTACTGTTGGCTGAAGAAGAAGAGGAGGGGGAAGGCATGCCTGAAGGCAGAAAGAGAGGAGGAAGGTTAGGAGTGTAGTACTGAGGGTCGGAACTTTGAATGTTGGCAGTATGACTGGTATAGCGAGAGAGCTAGCTGATATGATGGAGAGAAGGAAGGTTGATATATTGTGTGTGCAAGAGACCAAATGGAAGGGAAGTAAGGCCAAGTGTATAGGAGGTGGGTTCAAATTGTTCTATCATGGTGTGGATGGCAGAAGAAATGGGGTAGAGGTTATCCTAACAGAACAGTATGCTAAGAGTGTTTTGGAGGTGAAGAGAGTGTCTGATAGAGTGATGTTTATGAAGCTTGAAATTGATGGTGTAATGATGAATGTTGTTAGTGCATATGCTCCACAAGTTGGGTGTGTGATGGATGAGAAAGAAAAATTTTGGAGTGAGTTGGATGAAGTGGTGGTAAGTATACCCAAGGGTGAGAGACTAGTGATTGGAGCGGACTTCAATGGGCATGTTGGTGAAGTAAACAGAGGGGATGAGGAAGTGATGGGTAGGTATGGTGTTAAGGAGAGGAATGCAGAAGGTCAGATGATTGTGGATTTTGCGAAAAGGATGGGCATGGCTGCGGTGAAAACATATTTTAAGAAGAGGGAGGAGCATAGGATGATGTACAAGAGTGGAGGAAGATGCACACAGGTGGATTATATCCTATGTAGGAGAGCCAGTCTGAAGGAGATTGGAGACTGTAAAGTGGTGACTGCGGAAAGTGTAGTTAAGCAGCATAGAATGGTGGTCTGCAGGATGATGCTGGTGATCAAGAAGTGGAGGAGGAGTGTGAAAGCAGTGCCAAGGATTAAATGGTGGAAGTTAAAAAAGGGTGATTGTGAGGTGGAGTTCAGGGAAAAGTTAAGACAGGCACTGGGAGGCAATGAAGAGTTACTGAATAGCTGGATAACTACAGCAGAGCTAGTAAGGGAGACTGCTAGGAAGGTGCTTGGTGTGACATCTGGACAGAGGAAGGAGGACAAGGAGACATGGTGTTAGAATGAGGAAGTAAAGGAGAGTATACAGAGGAAGAGGCTGGTGAAGAAGAAGTGGGATTGTCAAAGAGATGAAGAAAGTAGACATGAGTATAAGGAGACGAGACGCATGGCAAAGAGAGAGGTGGTGAAGGCTAAGGATAAGGCATATAGAGAGTTGTATGAGAGATTGGACACTAAAGAGGGAGAAAAGGACCTGTACCGATTGGCTAGAAAGAGGGACAGAGCTGGGAAAGATGTGCAGCAGGTAAGGGTGATAAAGGACAGTGAGGGAAACGTACTCACAAGTGAGGAGAGTGTGTTGAGTAGATGGAAAGAGTACTTTGAAGGGCTGATGAATGAAGAGAATGAGAGAGTGAGAAGGTTGGATGATGTGGGGATAGTGAATCAGGAAGTGAAGCAGATTAGCAAGGAGGAAGTAAGGACAGCTATGAAGAGGATGAAGAATGGAAAGGCTGTTGGCCCAGATGTCATACCAGTGGAAGCATGGAGGTGCTTGGAGAAATGGCAGTGGAATTTTTAACCAGATTGTTTAATGAAATTTTGGAAAGTCAGAGGATGCCTGAGGAGTGGAGAAAAAGTGTTTTGCTACCTATCTTTAAGAATAAGGGTGATGTGCAGAGCTGCAGTAACTACAGAGGGATAAAATTGATCAGTCACAGCTTGAAGTTATGGGAAAGAGTAGTGGAAGCTAGGTTAAGAAGGGAGGTGATGATTAGTGATCAGCAGTGTGGTTTCATGCCAGGAAAGAGCACTACAGATGCAATATTTGCTCTGAGAGTGTTGTTGGAGAAATACAGAGAAGGTCAGAAGGAGTTGCATTGTGTCTTTGTGGACTTAGAGAAAGCATATGACAGAGTGCCTAGAGAGGAGTTGTGGTATTATATGAGGACGTCGGGAGTGGCAGAGAAGTATGTAAGAGTGGTACAGGATATGTACAAGGGTAGTGTGACATTGGTGAGGACTGCGGTGGGAGTGACAGATACGTTTAAGGTGGAGGTGGGATTACATCAAGGATCAGCTCTGAGATCTTTCTTATTTGCAGTGGTGATGGACAGGTTGACAGATGAGATTAGACAGGAGGCCCCATGGACTATGATGTTTGCAGATGACATTGTGATATGTAATGAGAGTATGGACCAGGTTGAGTAGACCCTGGAGAGGTGGAGATATGCTTTAGAGAGGAGAGGAATGAAGGTCAGCAGGGCTAAAACAGAATATATGTGTGTAAATGAGAGGGAGGGTAGAGGAAGGGTGAGGATGCAGGGAGTAGAGTTGGTTAAGGTGGATGAGTTTAAGTACTTGGGATCAACAGTTCAAAGTAATGGTGAGTGTGGAAGAGAGGTGAAGAAGAGAGTACAGGCAGGGTGGAATGGGTGGAGAAGAGTGTCAGGAGTGATTTGTGACAGACAGGTACCAATAAGAGTGAAAGGGAAGGTCTACAAGAGGGTAGTGAGACCAGCTATGTTATATGGGTTGGAGACAGTAGCATTGACGAAAAGGCAAGAGTCAGAGCTGGATGTGGCAGAGTTAAAGATGTTAAGATTTGCACTGGGTGTAACTAGGATGGACAAGATTAGGAATCAGTATATTAGAGGGTAAGTTCAGGTTGGACAGTTTGGAGACAAAGCAAGAGAGGCGAGATTGCGTTGGTTTGGACATGTGCTGAGGAGCGATGCTGGGTATATTGGGAAAAGGATGCTAAGGATGGAGCTGCCAGGTAAGAGGAAAAGAGGAAGGCCAAAGATAAGGTTTATGGATGTGGTGAGAGAGAACATGCAGGCGGTTGGTGTGAAAGAGCATGATGTAGAGGACAGGAAGAAATGGAAACAGATGATCCACTGTGGCGACCCCTAACGGGTGTGGGTGAGTGTGTGTTTGTGTGTGTGAGTGTGTGTGTGTGTGTGTGTGTGTGTGTGTGTGTGTGTGTGTGTGTGTGTGTGTGTGTGTGTGTAAATACATGTCCCCTTCCATGATATCTGTGAGAGAACATCACACATATCAGTACACAACATATCTATATATATATATATATATATATATATATATATATATATATATACAGCAGTACATGGGTGCAAAATAGACTTTGATATGTGGTGTGTAACCCATGTTGAGAACACATCGCATTTGTTCAAGAAGGTGGGATTTGTATGTTGCTGAAGGCTGATAGGCAAATTGTGGTATGTAGGTTGGGTCTGCAGACAGAAAAGGCAGTATACAGGGCTGGTATATGACACATGTGGTGTGTAAACACCGTGGATGGAGAGTGTTGTTTGGAATGTGTACACCATTGAGCCCCCATATGGAAGCAATGGGACCAAGGTCCTCACCCATGGACAGTCACGACAGCATCTACATGGTCATAAAGGTGCTTCGGCTGTGAACTGTGTAGGAGAAGCAAGCATGTCCACCCTCTGTATGTGTACTGCAGGGCTCCAGGTGATGTAGCAAGTCCCCCATGTTTCTGTGGAGCTCTCTATGCACCAGACACTGGACCTGACTTTGGGTGACAGGGTTGTGTCTGTGTGTGCTCATGGGGGGGACACACCATCTCCTGAGGTGGTTCCTCCTGAAGGCAGTGAAGGACCAGTAGATGATAACGTCCCACGGTGGGTCCCAGATGTGATGTGGCCTGGTAACATGGCCAGATGAGGTGGGAGAGATGGTTCTGCTGGCAACTAACATGCTATTGTGTCACTGTTATGAAACATATGTGGGCTGTAATAGTCCACACAATCCTGGAACATGTCAAACATGATGAATAGATATCCCCAATAACACAGAATGGCAGATGTGCAGCAATCAAATAGCATGCATACCACATGCACATGTGGAACCATAGTGGCACTAAGAATGGCATGCAGGTGAAATAGTCTGTAACAGGCCAGCAAAGATTGTGTCCCTACAGGGAACATGGCTACAAACACATAGCACAAAGCATGGTACAAACACATAGCAGAAGCATGGTAAAATACAACATATGTCTTAATGGTAGGTAAGCTGTCGACATACCAATTGCATTGTGTGAACGGTTTGTTGTAGCTGATATGGTGGGGGGAGACAGCGATGTGTATTAAGAACTATGGTAACCCTGCTGTATGAGCTGTTCACACCTGCTTCCATCTTTATGTCTTCCAGGGAAGATGTCTCACGCAAGGCTGCAACTGTTCAGTGCTGCAGAAATGGAGGTAATTGTGGAAAACATGATACAGCACTATCCACTGCTTGTTGGCTGGACAGCCCATGATCAGCGGGAGAGGACCGCCCTGTGGAACAATCTAGTCCACATGGTCAATGATGTCGGCCTGCAGAACCGCAGTTATGAGCAGGTCCAGCATCATTGCACTGACCTGCTTTGCCATGTACATCGCCGTGCAGCTGTCATATGGGGGGACCACCTCACAACGGGGGGCATGCCATCCATCCACTCCTCACCCATGTGAAGGAGCTTCTCAGCAGCATTGTGGCACCTGCCCGCCTGCAGAACCAACAACTAGCAGGGGCCATTGCGGAGGTGGGTGCCACCGACACCACTGGCTGAAGAGCATGCAGGTAAGGCCCCAGGGCACATCATTAGACCACTCTTGTGTATGCATCTGCATCTGTACAGGTAAATCATGCATATCTGAGATGTCATATACATTGTGTGTTGCTGTGTAGTAGTAATAAACAGTTGTGCATAAGTTACAGTATTGTAGACTTCTACTGTTGATGTACCATAATGCTGCACTCACCCTTTACGAATGCCACAGCTGTGGCCACTGACATCAACTCTCTCACACTCTTATGTAGGTCCCTCCAGGATACTACCAAGGCAGCAGCCTGTAGCCAGTGAGTATGGTTCATGTTCATGCTTGACAATATACTGGGCATGTAATAGCTATGGGATATTCCATGCACACATCTAATACACCTGCCCATACTGCATGCTGTACATGTTCACGTTTCATTGCTGTGAAATGCACTACATCACAGTGGCGACCATGATGGGGTATCTGAAGGGTACATCAGACACATGCAAGATAACTAACATCCTGTCATTGCGAAATGTGTCCACAGGGATGAGAAGTATGGCAGGACATACAGCCTAGAGTAGGGACATGTGTGAAACAACACCCTTATATGGTGCTACAACTGTAAATATACCTGTATTACAATAGCAACCGTTACAGATCCACACTATGTCATAACATAGTACTGTGGTCCACATAATTAGCTGGTAGTAGGCTGTTGCATGCAGTGTCCCATTCTTGGGACACTGCAAACTGACACGTGTAGGCCATAGTTGTCAAGCATCTGCAAAAAGGTTGGAGGTGGGGCGGGTGTGTCATCATGACACAGCAGTGCACTGCAGCAGGGATCCTACGTATGCTAAGAATGGCTGTATCTGCACACAATCAGGTTAAGTAACCATGACAGACATAACCCTGACTCAACAGCAATAGTGACAGCAGTGTGTGAACTCCAAGGGATGTGCACATGAGTAGACCTTGCAACCATGCAGAGTTGTGGGACACATGTAGGGCACCCCCCCCATAGCCATGGTAAGATCTGGCGGTTGTCAGTGTAATAGTCTTGTATTGGTCATACATGCACTGCTGATGTGATCTGTAACGCAGACATCAAGCATTCACAAATGACATCTTTTCACATATCATCCCAGGTATGAGTTGCTCTAACATATAGGGGCTGCGAGCATTGGAGTTGACATAACTGACACAGTACTACACATGCAGCAATGTTTTGTACACCTGTGAGGTATGGTGTGCAGTACAAGGCAGGGTGCAGAACAGGTCCACAGTAACACTTTGCACATGGGTGCAGTGTTATTAAGGGGAAGGGCCATCACCTACCAACACAGCCCATGCATTGCACACATGTACACTGGTGCTAGCATGAAGTCGCTATAGTTGCACTGCATGCTGTTGAGTACCATATGTAATGCATGCTGACAGAAAGGTAATGGGAGGACTGTGTGTACAAAATTGTGCAACCTCACATGTAGGTGTGTGTGTGTGTGTGTGTGTGTGTGTGTGTGTGTGTGTGTGTGTGTGTGTGTGTGTGTGTGTGTGTGTGTGTGGGCAGGTGGGGGTTGTTGATTATGCCTGTAAGTGCAATCTGGTGGAGTGGAGTGTGGTTGATGCATGTCAACTGTATGTGTACATGTGTGTCTGTTTGTGTCAGTGTCCATGTATGCACAGGTGATTGTGGGGTTGATTACATGGCAGTACTTCTCCTTGGGATTGTGCCATACATGTACATGGAGTGACACATGAGACACCAGGACAACCTGTCTGATATGTGAACACAGGACAGCTGATAGTACAACAAGGTCTGTAGCATGGAACATGCATTGGGAGGGAAAGTACACACCAGGTGTACACATCATATTGCCAGCAGCAGAAAGATAACCAGCCACCCATGTATGCAGCACTACTAATGCAATGATGAATTACCAGAGCACACCAGTGAGTGTATCCAGATATTACTGTTGTCCACATGATAGGTTGATTATGCAGCAGATGTGGCATGGACTGAGCAAGACTGTAGTATGAGACTCCGGTGTGTGACATATGTAGTGAATGTAGCAACCCCGACCATATAGGGGCCATGTACACCATGACTGGACATACACAGGGTAACACTGGATGACAGCAGTGATGCCATGTACAACCTACTGCACTCAAGTCAGGGAGGTAATGGAGTAACAGGTCATGTGTTGTGATCACATGTGTAGGCATGGAGAGGAATGATATGTTAATGGGTAGTATTAATGAGTGTATGTTAGCAATTGCCATGCAGGATGGGGAACATATGTAACTGAATGTGGGACTGTCTGTAAACCCAGGGACAGGGAGGTAGTAAGGTGGACTGTCAGTATGTGTAGGTGTACGTGTGTGTGTGTGTGTGTGTGTGTGTGTGTGTGTGTGTGTGTGTGTGTGTGTGTGTGTGTGTGTGTGTGTGTGTGTGTGTGTGTGTGTGTGTGTGTGTGTGTGTAAATGTATGTACTGTTATGCAATGCTGTGCAGGTCTTAAAGTGTGTGTTTGTTTCCCCCACAGGTGGAGAGGTCATTCAGGGTCCCTCATGCATGCAATCTGAGGTTGGTGTCCATACAGACACCAATGATGATGATGATGATGGTACTGTTGAGGCACAGGTGGGGTTGTCAGAGGCCAACACTGCGCCATCATTTGTCATCACCCTCCTAGCCACCCCAAGCCTGCACACAGTTACAGTACCCATACAAACCCCATCACAAGAGGCAATAGCAGAGGAATAGTTGGCGGTTGGTGTCAGTGACCAGGAAAGTGTGGTTACCATGCTGACTGTGTCAGGTCACAGTCAGCATAGCCAGATGTCCGGCAGGGCGCTACATCAGCAGATGTACCATGGTGCTCATGGGAGGGCTGCTGGTCATCATGCCCCTGGCAGAGGCGCCGCAACTGGTACCACCAGGAGCATATTTCAGGCTGTCCTGGAGGCACAGGCACATATGGAAATGTACACCAGACAGGGCCTGAGGCTGCAGAGGTCTGCTTTCTCATCTGTACGTGACAACATTGTGAACTTGTGGCTGCCCTCCATGAACTTAACAAGATCATGGATAGACGGTGGGGTGAGATGGTGGGCCTCCTCGACTGCGGTATGTCCGTGCATGAACACATGGTGGGAATGGTGCAATGGCCGCATGGAAGTAGGCCAGAAACACAAGCAGCTGGCGGTCAACGTGGATGTGCTAGGATGCCAAGCTGCTCCTGTAGTGGCAGTACCAGACATAGCACACCACTGGGGGTGCTGTCCACACCACACCACAGCAGGCCTCGTGCACATGGCCCTAGCCAGTCCCAGGCAGGACATGGTTCCAGCAGACAGCTGTCATCATCGGGGGAGAGTAGCACCTCAAGGTCTGTACCTGCATGTGCCAATGGATCACCTGGCAGGCACAGTCAGCGTGTCCATGGCTGGAGGTGGTGAACTGCACATCCTGGCAGGTATGGTCTGCAGCTTTCCAACAACACCTGCATAGGGCAGCCACATGGCAGAACTGCGTGCATGTATACCCACACACTATGCAACCACATGTATGGCAACTCCATACCAACACACACCACATCACCACGGCCCGATCAAAGAACTAAACCCCTCACCCACACACATGGCGACAAATGTATGGACCACCCCCGGCCTCTGGCAAACCAGCAACACACCCTGTGCATATGATGATACCTGTGCCACATCCCTGACATCCATAACATTGATGCAGGGGCAGGCTAATATGGTTCTGATGCACACAGTAACTGCAATAGAGTGCTGCAATGTACTGCAGTGTAAGATGTTGTCAGGGGTAATGTGTAATGCATACATGTCAGGTAGTGTAGCCATCCAGCTATGATGCATTTCAGCTGTCAGTAACACTGATTGTTTGTGATCTCCATAATGTTATCCATTTGTGTTGTAGGTGTACATGTGTCAGCAGGAGGATGGTCTGCAGTCATATTCCACAAGGGTTATGGCACTGTGGTGACACCATGGCCGTGACATATCTGGTGTACAGTTGCACACATGTCACAGATTTGTATAACATTTATTACCTGTGCCACATTGACAGGTGACCCACTGGGACATGTATAATCTGCAACCTTATGTCAACCCATCCACATACACACACATCCTTACTTGGCAACACTGTGACTAGACCCCTACCTAGGTATGTAGTGCTACTGAACTGTGTGGCTTTCATTGCACACACCACACAACATTTAGGGTGAGGTGTGTACCAGGTTACATGTTACATGCAGAACATCCACAGACATGTGCAATATAGTAATGGGGGATTTAATGGTTGTATATGGAGAATACATAGTGTGTCATGCCATCATATACACATTGACAGACACATAGCAGGCAGACACACATCTTAGAGACCTGGGCTTATTGGTGCTAACTAACTAGTCCATGTGTCCAATGTGTTACAGGTAGGCTGCACACAGCATATGCATAACTGGGCTGTATTGTGTTATCAGTTACCTGTATAGTTGATGGTGACAATGGTCACCAGAAAGTGGTACATGGGACATATACCAGGAGTACCATAGTGTAATGACAGTATATACAGCACCCACATCCCCCAATGGATATTGTATACACTGGAACCCATTATGATGCTCTGAAATACCAACTATCACACATTGCCCATGATGGCAATACAACCCATTGTATATCACAACAGTGGTACTACAGAGATATGCATCTAATGCACATGCCACAGGCATAGTAGGGTGTTGCATTATGATGCCTCGCCATTGGGCAGTGACAACACTCTCTGTATTACTGTGTGCCAATTTGTAGTGTAATAGGAGTATGTGGCCTCGGAATGGTGTACCCTACAGATATGCAGACATACACACACCTGGAAGACCTCAATGGGTTCCCATGCCTATCAACCCATTTGCACAACACTGTTGTGCTGGTACTGCAAGGCACATGTAGCTGTTAGGGAAAAGAGTGTAACAGGGTACATGTCATGTCCAATACAGCAGTGGCCACATCTGACTATGGCAATGGGAGTGGAGGTGGTTGTGAAGGCCATCATGGAATTCCCAACTACAGGTGTACTAACACACAAACACTGCTATCCTCAGTAATGCACATGTACACGTGTCAATAATTTGGTGCACTGCTGCAGGTGGTCATAGCTGTGTAACTGGCTATTGTCCATGGAGGTATTGGATGTGTAGGAGGTGTGTGTACATTGGTATCATGCCACCTGCCATGTGCCAGCAGGCAATCTATCAACAGACATGACATTAGTGACTGACAGGGTGAGAGTGATATGCATCAGACAATCCTCTGGGTGCCTTCTACACATAGCCACTGATGTGATACAGTTGACATGTATGCAACATGTATTACAACACATGGTTAGTGTCTGTGATGGGGACCTGTACTCAAGCATGTTCAGTTGACTGTGGTAGTGTGGAGTAGTGTAGGTACACGTGGCATGTGGCCCATACAGGGTGTTGTCTCCTATATGTGACAGGTAGTCCACAGCTAGCCAGACATGTCAGTGTTAATCAAGCATAGGTTGTCTGTATGTATCCTTGCTGGATACATGCCATCTGCACATCTGTAGAGGGACTAACAGACACCAGTTTGGTGCGTAGCTATGCAGTAGGATGAATGTGTCACCAGATGGATGTTTGACAACAATATGTTTGACATTACTACATGTTGAAAACCCTCACTAACATGCTGAACAGATGGTACTCTACAGTTACATTCCACATGTCTGATTATTATCCAGTAGGGGATATATACGGTGACACAGCCCACACACCAGAAACATGACAGTAAGGCCTCAGAGTGCAGCTATGTCTGCAGGTGTGTTTGTTGTCAGTAGTAAAGTTAGCACTCTACCCTTCCCTGGGACAGCATTGTCGACAGTAGTAACACCATGTTACACTACATGCCAGTGTGACAGCACATACCCTGGGTTGCTACCCCTGCATGTAACACATTCGCATGGATAACAGTGCTGTGCAGGTCTCATATACTTGTGTGTCCCACAAATGACACTCAAAACCCTTCGCTACTGTAATGACAGCACATAGACGCATGTACTGTACATGGCAGTACATACACTTATTACAGATGTAATTTCTCAGGGTTTGATATGGCCTTGTATGTTACTCAGAGATAGCCTCTGTGCAGACAATATGCCACAGAGTATAGCTGGAGGTTTTCTAGACGGTCGGCATAGACCATCTGCTTTAGGCCTGTGATTCTTTTAGTGAGATATTTCCGCTGCCTTCCCAGCTGTCGCAGATGCCTTGTGAGGTACATACCAAATGGGGCATTGTACTCTATACTGGGTGTAATGATGGATGAGTACAGTAGGATAATTACCTCCTTTTTTCTGGATGTAAAGCCCTCAGTGATGAGGTGTGTTACATAGAAGGATTTCCTTACTTTTGTGACAATGTGGTTAATGAAGGTGAAACCACTGTCCACCTGTGTCCCTATGTCTATCAGCACACTTTCAGTGTTTAGGGTACTGCCACCTATGTGGTAATTCATGAGTACATGGTATTTCCAAAGGGGGATAACTATACATTACTTGGCATTAAGCTTGAGCCCATGGCTCTGGCACCAAGCATCTGTTTCTGTAAAGCCATGTTGTAGAATATCCATATAATTTGGAGATGCAATAATGGCTCCCAGTATGCAGTCATCTGTGAACTTTGTTAGCCAGAGTTCTGTAGTGTTGGCCTGTACTTCAGTGAAGTAGATGCCAAACAAGAGCTGTCCCAGGACTGACCCTGAGGTACTCCACGTGTCACTTGCCTGAAGCAGGGATTGGACTTGGCTACATTTACAGTCTGGATTCCGTCAGTAAGTCTGTTGGCAAACCATCGAGTGATGCAGGAGTTTATGGAAAACTTCCTAAGTTTAACTATGTCTCCAGACTAGGGGATGTTGTTGAAGGACTTGGTCAAGTCCAGATAGGCTGTGTGGACCACCTTACCCTTTTCCACAGCTCCGGAGACTGATTCAAAGTAGTCAATCAGGCTCATGGGACAAGATCAGCCCTTCAGGAGCCCAAACTGGGTGGAGTCCAGTGTTTGCTGGTTGCCAATGTTTTTGTTTATAAGTTGCATGATAATGCATTCCATGCCCTTGCAGATCAGGCTCATCATACTGATCGAACAGTAGTTCCCGGGATCCAAGGTGGATTCCCTCTTGTGAAGTGTGATAACTGTAGCTGTGTGCCACTCACTAGAATTGAAGCCTGGGGTGAGGCTATGATTAAACATGGCAGGTGAGATGCAGGTGTATTTTGTAGTTCATGTAGTACACACCCTAGGATGTCATCTGGTCCCATGGATGCTGTATTCTTAGCAGTGGATACTGCTTTTCCACCTGTGTGGCCATGATTACTGGAATTTGGCAATCCTTTGGTACTGAGATGGGCCCTCTAGGGGGTGAGAGGAGGGTGAATGTGGCACTAAAGAGATCTGCCCGAATATTGGCAAACTCATTGGAATCAGTATATTTAATGCCATTCTTTTGTACCTCAGAGCAGTTCTGAGCATTGCCATTTAGATCCCGGACATAACTATAGAATGCCTTGTGGTTGTCTTTGGAAACTATGGCAATTATATTTATGTAACAAGCTGTGGCAGATTTTGAGGGATATCAGCTTCTTACTGAGGCTGGTAAGGAAGCAGTTTGCATTTTGGGATTACCCTTTTTTCTGCAACAGTTTTGTCCTTCTGTTCTATAGTTTGTTTATGGCAGTGGAGCACAAGATTGACTTCTTTTTTTGGAGGACAGTGTCTTGGTTCTATTTGGGATGGCACAATTCATGCACAAGTGGATGTGCTCATACAGTGCCTTAGTGTAGGATTCACCAGTTGCACTTTCAGCTCCCATCTCCATGGGTGTCATGAAGTTTGTCACTTCTGACTTGAGTAGCATGGAGTTGGCTGTGGAGAGGGTTTTTATGGAGGTTTCCTTACTGGCAGGTGGGAGTGGGATGTGGATGTCAGTGGTGATTACCTTATGGTCAGACCTGATCAATGAGGGGTTGACCACTGGTGTGGAGCATCTTACTCCCATGTCGGTAATGACCAGGTCTAGGATATTGGAGACACTGGTTGGACAATGGATTAGTTGATCCAGGGGGTTGGAATGGATGAATTCCAGGAACTGTTGGTAAAAGGTGTTGGTACCCGAGTTGTTTTCCCAGTTAATGGCAGGGTAGTTGGAATCACCCAGTATTATGGTGTTTGGTTGTATCTTAATATTGTCCAGTGTGTTTATAATGGTGTAGTGAGAATCTTAGGGCATGGAGGGGGATCTGTAGCAAGCTACAATTTGGACTGCAGTCTTACCTAGTGTTAGTTGCATCTGGAGATTCTCAGATGCATTGTGTTGGTTACTTGGCTTGAGGTGTGAATAACCTTGGTGAATATGGACACTCCTCCACCTGTAGTGTTGTGGTCTTAGTTTGTTTCCCAAAATGTGTGATAAGAGTTGTAGCCAGGTATTACAGGTGTGCTCTCTGGAGCGTTGAACCAGGTCCCAGTTACGGCACAGATATTGATGTTCCCCATTTGTAGGTATGCCTCAAGAGAGTGCCTTTTTAGGTTTAGACTTCTAGCACTGAGTCGCACTACCTTCAGTTTTGCATGCTTGTATCTGTTACAGTGGTGGTTTTGTCCTTTGAACCTTGCCTAGATAAGGCACTATGGGGGTGCCAAGAGCTGTAGCCAGTAACCTGAATCCCAGGCCATTTCTGACAAAGCATTGTGGTTTGTAAATCATGTTGTCCCAGGAAGACAGATACTGGATCCCCTGAATGACATCAGATGCTTAGCCACTTGTTGACGTCATTGCTGTGTATGTATGTGTAAGTGTTTATATGTCTATATATATATATATATATATATATATATATATATATGTGTACATATATATGTACATATATACCTCCATATATGTATGTGGATATGTATATGTCCATATATGTATGTGGGTATATATATGTGTATATATCTACATAGATATGTGGATATATATGTGTACACATATATGTTTACCATATGTCCAGAACATGGAGTGTAGTCCTACCTCAGCACCAATAGTCCCAATCCCGTAGTGCAAGGGAATCTCATGTATGTATTGCGAGTATATATGTAGACTGTTACTACTGTCATAGGGGTGTCTTAACAGACATGTTTGGTGTGGGAGGTCACATCTGCTGTAGACTTGTGCACCATTGCCTGCGGACAGACATCCTAGGGGCAGCATAGTACAGTACCACTGCTAGCACATTAATGATCCTGTGGACTACAGCAGGGATATGACCAATATATTTGGACAGTCTGGCACTCTGTGGTCAGGCCAGAAGTGTACACATGTCCCCTTCATGCAAGACATGTGGACCACACCTCCCACTGTGGATGTTACTAGCCATGTACATGGGTATATCACGACAATACTGGGGTACATATGCCCACACCATGTATGCACGCACACACACCAGTCTGTCCAGACACATAATACCTGGTTGTGTTGAGTTCACATGGCCACATACTACCCAGTAGATAGTGACATACATCTGTACAGCATACGACTGCTTTGTCAGAAATACACAACAGTTATGCCGGCCTGGCAGCAGTGTCTTGCAAATAACTGTACATAACAGCACACTGGGTATTTACAGTAGGCTGCTAGGCATGTCACAAAGCACTGGGCAAACTACAGGCAGACTGCCACAACATTGTACTACATATTGTATGAGGGAATACACATGTTCCTGCAATTATAGGGGTCTCGACACGCAGGTCACA
>NC_056739.1:758999640-759009640 GCF_019279795.1 Protopterus annectens | reverse complement strand
AAACAAAAAACATATCTGTTAAAATATTTAAATTTACATAGTTTTATATTATATACAAGCTGCCTTGTATCTTAAAATACATGCTAGGGATAGTGCATCATTGATACCAGGAGCATTGCTGGCATCAAGTCTCAGTTGCCAAAGACATTCCCT
The DNA here is from genome assembly GCF_019279795.1 of Protopterus annectens. Classification (NCBI taxonomy): domain Eukaryota; kingdom Metazoa; phylum Chordata; order Ceratodontiformes; family Protopteridae; genus Protopterus; species Protopterus annectens. The sequence goes on along the minus strand of NC_056739.1, from coordinate 759,009,487 downwards.
TATTTCCAACATGGTTTTAAAGTCCCACGCAAAATCCTTTGTATATAGCCTGTCAATAACAAAAAAATAAACTTTTTAAAGTTTGAACAATGATTCATGTGTACATACAATGAATTAGTGGTTTTCTTGTTTTTTATGTCTCTGTAATGTTCTAATATTCTTTGTCTCAACTTCCTGGTAGTCATACCTATATAGAACGCTGGGGAAGATAAACAAGTGGCAGCATAAATGACCATACTTGTGTTACAGTTGCAGTAACCAGGGCTCTTCAAAGTTCTCTTAAAATTACCTAGACAAACATAGGGACCGTCATTAATAAATTTACAGGCCTTGCAATTGCCACATTTGGCCATAGTAGCTGGTCTTTGTCCAAAGGATCTAGGGGTCTTCTCTAGTAGGTCTTTTAAATTTGAACCTCTACTATTAATAAAAGTGGGACATTTACCAAGTATGTTGTGTAAGTCTGCAGGGATGAGGCTTTCCCAAGCACCGTAAATAACATCTTTAACTTCAGGTGCTAACCTATTGTGTTGTAATACCATTCCTGTTGGCGTATTGTTTCTATCAGGCACATCTTTATGGTTGGTGACTTTGTCACATAACCTGTGTATGTCATGCAAAATTGGAACAAAGTCAGTAGACCTTCTCCTAAATATTTCATGTTGAAGCGACAAAAGTATATCAATGGGATAACCTCTTTGGACAAATAAGTCCTTCAATATATCCAGTTCAATTTTAAGACATCATCCTCACTAATAATACGAGACAACCTGATCATTTGGCCCTTAACAACATTTTTCTTAACATAGGCAGGGTGACAACTACTATAATGTAGAAATGAATTGCTGTAAGTTTTCTTTCTGTGTAATCTTGATTCTATTTTACCATTTTTAGTATATAATTGTAAATCCAGATAATCAATACTCATCTTGCCAACCTTGTGTGTAAATTTTAAGAATGTTGTCGTGTTGTTTAAATATAAAATAAATTCTTCCAGTTCATCGTGTGCCCTTCCAAAAAAGCAAAATATCATCCAAAAATCTAAAATAGATAGGCATCTTAGCCTTATAATCAGATGTCAACACAAACTGGTCTTCCCATTCTGCTAAAACAAGGTTGGCATAAATGGGTGCACATTTAGCACCCATAGCTGTATTTAAAGGTTGTTTTTACTGACGTTAACTGACTCTGAAGATGCCCATGAGGGTGAAAGCGCTTAGTCAGTTCAAGTTGCTGTTTTTTTATTTCTTCATTCATCAAATTGTGGATTAATAAAGGTTTTGTGAGGTTACCTGTTATGTTACCTTAGTGCCTTTTTGTTTACTAGTTGTTTTACACTCTGAGTTCCTTCAGTTGTTGTTTTGGCACTTGGTAACAACACAGGTGTATATCATTTAAACCTATACACTCTTGTGGACCCTTTTTCAGGGTTGACTTTTTCTGTGAAGGAATACTATTCTGTGATTTACTCCTTGTGGTTGTGACAACTATCATATGCTGCTATCGTTTTTTTCATTATTGCTGCTACCTCTGATGTGAGCTGAACAGCTACTGAGGTTAATTACTGATTTTTTCATCTGGTTGTCGAGTTTGCTAATCTGCCTGCATTATTACTATTGGATTTATCTGCATTATTACTATTGGATTTACTTGTACATCCTTGTCTTTGGTTTGAGCTGAACAGCTACCAAGGTTAACCAACGTTTCTACTGCTTTCTTAGCATTTTGCTACATTAGGACGGACTGCAGGAGGTTTTATTTTCTTTTAACACTGTTTTATTATAAGAATATTAAATTTCCACGTTGGTCACAGTTTTCAATATAGATTGGTTTGTTCTTTGGAACACTAACAACTTGAACTTTTAAAACTGGAGTGTACTGCTTTAAGTACACTTTGAGAGACTGTTCTTTTTGGTGCACGTCTACCACACGTCTGTTAGCTTTGGCTGTCTTGTCATTGCTGCTATGTGTTATGAGTTTCGCTTCCATTTGTACTGTTTTTATTAAAGGAAGCGACGGTTCTGTTTAAGCTTGTTTACTGGGTTACTGGCTGTTAGGGGTTATTGCTACTTTTCCTTTTGAGCAGGACTTTAAGATTTGGTGAATAGGAACTTTAGGGGATAATTGTTTAATTTAACTACCCTCCTGCTTTTTCATCATTGATTAATCAAGCACTAATTAATAGCTGTATTTAAAGGTTGTTTTTACTGAAGTTAACTGACTCTCAAGATGCCCATGAGGGTGAAAGCGCTTAGTCAGTTCAAGTTGCTGTTTTTTTATTTCTTCATTCATCAAATTGTGGATTAATAAAGGTTTTGTGAGGTTACCTGTTATGTAACCTTAGTGCCTTTTTGTTTACTAGTTGGTATACACAACCCCTTAGTGCAAAACATGTGTACCATGCCTGACAATATGGATGTTAACAGCCATGTAGATGGGTATAACACATAAGTGGTATACATATGCCACCATAGGTTATGCATTCCACACCCCTGTCTGGCCTCACACGTAATAACTGCTGGTACAGGGGTGCCATGGCCACATACTACCCACTAGATATTATCATACAGCTGTACAGCATCCCACTGCTCTGTCTGACATACATGACTGTTAAGGAAGACCTGGCAGCAGTAAATCTGGCAAGTATCTGCACATGACATCTCATTGGGTAAGTACACTAAGCTGCTAGGCATGTAACAACGCACTGTGCAGGCTACAGGCAGACTGGCTCAACACTGGCCTACATCTCCTATGAGGGAATGCATATGTACCTGCATATATAACAGGCTGTACAGGCATGTCACAGCACAGGGTAAGATGCAAATGTGTGAAAGTGCATAACCACAAGCAATGAGAACACAGGCACATATGGCAAGCTAGCATAATATTACAGTTTATGGATTATCTGTTCAACACCATCCTCATATGTGCCACTCACACACTAACCCGACATATACTGGGCCACTACACAGTTTGGTCTGATGGCTGACTGTCGTATGGGACATGTGTGTGTATATGACCCTACAAACATGTAAGCCAATACAGTAACATACAGTGGAGCAGCATGTAACATCAGATAGGATGGGACATAGGACGTTGACAACTACCACAGTCTGTACACAGGCCAAAGTACATATTAACAATACACACACTGTCGACATTCACCATAAGTACACAGACCTCAGTACTGTACAAACAACCACAGTATGTACAGGTTATGTCATCCGATATAACCCCTACTGTACATAACATGTGCAACAGTCTATTTCCCTGGCTTGTTATCAGATATGAGGACACTAATTATGGTGTACAACACATATGCACCTCTTCATGCGCAACATATGTACAAAGGTTACGAAGAAATAAACCAACGACAACCAAGTGTCTTTGCTAAATATCCAAAAAACAACTAAGCAATCTTCGTAGAGGTCTATTCTTTAAGACTGGCATCATTGGAATCACATCATTGAGACCATGTCCTACATTAGCCCTGAGCCTCACTATCCATTCTACTTCCATCTCCTCTGTTTTATTTCTAATATCCCCCTTTCTCTTATTAATGTCAGTTATCCATAATACTCTAAATTTAAAATTATGTTGCATATTGGTTTATTTTACATGCTTTGCCAAGGCGTTAAATTACTACCCTTTCTAATGTGATATATGTGCTCTCTTATTCTATCTTGGCCTATTGTTTTTTCCCACATAGAATTTATTACATACCTGGCAGTTAGCTAGGTAGACTAAATGCTTTGTATTACAATGTAAGTACATGAAACCAAAGGCACAACACACTGCCCAGTCTGCAGATGACCCTGCAGATGGGGATTCCTCATAAACATAGAAATGACATGGCAGGTATTGAGACATGTAGGACAGCCATATCCACACACACACTGTTAAACCAACATTACTCCAAATGCAGTATAGCAGCACTTACAGTCTGTAGTCAGGTCAGGCACAACCCCCTTCTGTGTGTTGCCCTGTTTCCACAGTGTATGTTGTTGGAGGTAAATCCCCAATCCATCTGAGATGCTGTTTGCCAAACAACAGATTTAGTTCCTGCTCATAGTGAATGAAAAGAGCCAACACCAACATGATGTTCCTAGATATTAGAGTGTGTTGCCATGCAATTGGCTATGGGAATGTTATCACAGCTATTCCACATGCAATCAGCTAGGGGAGGCCTGAAATTCACGCAGAGTCCATCAGCTGATCAAGAGCATCACTTAAAATACACATGTTGCTGCCTAAGCATTCACCAGAGAGGGAGTGGGAGAGGCAGACAAAGGAAAAGACAAGTCAGGGAGGGTTGAGAGAGTAAAACCTAAGCATGCTTATGTCATACACCTACCAGCACAGGGTATCAAACCCCTGACGACTATGTTGTGCTATCAAAGTTCAATGCAGTTATTGGATGCACCATGTTGGTTACCTGTTGTGGAGCCCTCAGAACATATATGTGATGGTGAGTGACATCTACAACAGGGATACGGTAGCTATACAGTAGGTGACGTACATGTGCCTGTCCGCAAGAACAGGTGCCAGCATCAACACAGCCAAACTCTCACAGGGAGACACACACATTGACACACTTGGCAGGGCCAGGAGTAAAACTCATCAGTAGTGGGATTGCCACAACACATCACTGTGCAGGTATCACATGCACCACATGGGTCATATGAAGGTTGTATGGGCAAAGGGTATGAGAAGGTGTCTGACATCAGACAGCATACTTCAGTATGCCAGTCAGGGTTGTAGTGAGTGTGGATGTGAACATACTCACCATACAACACACACACAAACACACAGGGTGCCAGTACTGACATGCATGGGTGCATGTCTGCATGGGTGTGTGGTGGTCGACTGTGCCAGCCAGCTATACAAGGCTAGGTGATGGGTATACCTTGGCATCAGGCCACATGACAATGGTCTGCATTGTGGCTCAGGGCTGTAGTTTCTGCATTTGCCCACACAGGTGGGTATTGTATCCCCCATCCAGTCACCTGGGTGACTATTTTGTGTGGCCAATGCTGTTTATCACTTGCCATGTATGTGTTCCTTAGTCCATGACACGGACAGTGTCTGGGATGTGCACACTTCCCACATGCATGTATAGTGACATGTGGAACTGTACCTGGGGTGTCTGGCCCATGTTGTGAACACAGATTATCATCAGATTTGCCATTCCTGCCCACCTGTGGTGGGAACTGGTAATGGGCAGCAGGTTTACCCTGCATCTACATTGATAGCATGCTAATGGCATTCCCTGGTGTCAGTGGCATCTGTCCATACAGGGCATGTTGTCAGGTATGGTATGCCCTTTGTGGGTCACATGTGATGGCACTACAGGTGTTGCAGGTGTCCATTGGGGAACATGGGGGAGGTGCACTGTCTGCATATGCATGCATATTGGAAGTATGGACAGGGTGCCATGCCCTCTGTAGCCCACTGCTATCACTCCATAGTTACTATCAGTGGCCAATATGTAGTGTACTACCCACATATTGGCTGTTGCCTAGACATGTGTGTGTGTGTGTGTGTGTGTGTGTGTGTGTGTGTGTGTGTGTGTGTGTGTGTATGAGACATGGGTTGAGAGTGTGCTCTGGGTAATACTGGGGTTGCTAATTGTGATTGCCTGGCCTTGATGTCACATGTATGGGTATGACTTTGCACCCCAGCCTCTCAGCTTTTTCACATCTGTTATCCCTGTATGGTGGACATCGTGATTTATAGTAGGGCCACCATATAAGAAATATACAAAACCCACTCCATATTGGCCACAGGTGTCACACACTCACACCCACCTCCACACAGGATATGAGTTACAAACACACACACACACACACACACACACACACACACACACACACACACACCTGTCATATCTGGGAGTAGAACCCCTACCTAACTAGTTTATTATACTACAGCACTACACAGTTATAGTACATGCCACAAAGATTACTGGAGTATTCCTTTCCCAAAGGTGTATTTCACACTGAATGACATCAGCAGGATTTCCAAAGTAGGCCATTTGAAATGTACTGTGTGTGACTAGCCTAAAATGCATTGCTCCCTACACAGACAGGTTCACACACACAAAACATCCACAACCACCATGGGTGGGGATGGAACCCTAACATTGCTCTTTACACACACAAAGACTATATCCGGGATTAGAACACCTACCTAACTACTTTATTACACTACAGCAGTACACAGTTACAGGACACGCTACAGAGATTACTGGGCTAGAGCCTTCCCAGAGGTGTATTTCTATGTGGATGACATCAGCAGCCTTGCCAAAGCTGAGTATATGACTTGTAGGCAGTTTGACTACCCTAAAAAGCATTGCTCTCTACACACACAGACACACACTTACTATGTCTGAGATTAGAACACCTAAATAACTACTTTATTACACTACAGCAGTACGCAGTTACAGGACACGTTACGGAGATTACTGGGCTATAGCCTTCTTAGAGGTGTATTTCTAGGTGGATGACATCACCAGCCTTGCCAAAGCTGAGTATATGACTTCTAAGCAGTTTGAGTACCCTAAAAAGCATTGCACTCTACACAGACAGACACAAACACACACTTACCATATCTGGGATTAGAACACCTACCTAACTACTTTATCATGCAACAACAGTACGTGCTATAGAGATTACTGGGCTATAATCTTCCCAGAGGTGTATTTCTAGGTGGATGACATCAGCAGATTTGCAAAGGTTGAGCATTTGAATTGTTGGGAGTGTGACTACCCTAAAAAGCATTGTTCTCTATACAGTCAGACAGACATGCACACAAACAGATACACACACACAGTTGCCAAGTCTGGGATTCAAACTCCTCCCTACCTAGCTTATCAAACTATAGCAATAGACAGTTATGAGATGCGCCACAGAGATCACTTGGCTGCAGTTCTTCCAAAGGTGTATTTCACATTGGATAACCTCAGCAGGCTTGTCATAGTAGGGCTATGGGGAGGGCAGTGTTTGTGCATGGGCCATAACCCATTCATCTAGGAGTTGACACACAACATGCGGGCACACAAAGGGTCATATTTCACAGGTACGTGTATACAGCTGCTAGATGACTACTTCCTTGTACAGTCATGTTGCACAACTGACATGTGCACCACATAGTCTGTAATGCTGACAGATACTGTTGGCTAGTATCTGCAGTGAGTGACATCTGCACCTCATGTGTTTGGGGCCCTTTGGCTGTGTGCTGGGTGGGACAGGCCTGGATGGCTCCTTGTCACAGTCACCCTCTTCCACACATCTATGTCCATCTACCTTTGGCTTATTATAGTATGTTGTCCTTACATATATGTCTGTATTCCTATCCACTGTGTGTGCTCAAGACATGAGTTGTGCATACTGACAAGTGTCTGCACTAACAACTGCGACTGCCAAATATGTCTGGTCCACTGGTGTTTGCAGACATGGCCTTCATGTGTTTAAGTGTGTGAGCATGCCCAGTATGACCTTTCAGTATGCTGTTGACTGACATTGCCTTCATTTCTCTGTGTAAGCATGCCCAGTATGGCCGTCTGTATTGCATGTGTGGGTCAAGTCCAGGTAGTTTGTACTGCAGTGCTGACCTTTGTGTTGTACACTGACAGGTAGCATGCTGTCTCTGCAGGGTACCATTGATCATTTGACATTGACTGCTACTACATTTTTGCATAGCAGGTGGGGGGGGGGCACCTGGCTGTTTCTACATTTCTACACAGGTTTGGGGAGGCACAGCTGACTGTTACTATATTTCTATGTAGGATGGGGGGAGGGCACACCTGACTATTTCTACATTTCTACACAGGATTGGGGGGGCACACCTGACTGCTACTATATGTCTACGTAGAATGGGGGGGGCACACCTGACAGTTGTACACATTTGCTAGGACTGTACTGGTATGTCGGGTACTCCATTTCAGTCTGTAGTCTTACCAATCATGCTCGCTGTAGGCATACCAGTGTACTACAGATCTTTGCTTTTAATTACCTACATATTAGTTTCTGTCTTCCTAGCCTTCACAACTGACATCCCACTGCCTGACCTGCTGTAGTCTGTCTGTGTAGGCCTGGGGGAGGGAGGTTACTCATAGCCCTCATTCAGAGGCCATAGCACACCATTTGTTTGTGTTTCTCTAAACCTGTCCTGCTGGCTGTGACTGTTGTTGGGTATGTGACCCCCCCCTTGACTGGCATGTGTGAGTCACTTACCTTGTGGGTGTCCCAGTATTGAGGGTGGTGCTGCAAGGTTGCCTGTGTCGGATGCACATAGTACACTCCCTACACATGGTTAGGCACAGGTAGTGTAATGATTGGCATCCCTTTTACTGCATGTGAGAGTCAGAAAGAGGTGTTATTCCCTGGGTCCCTCCCTTGTCAGTGTATGTGCTATGCATTCCCTCTTTGCCAAGGCCAGGGCATACTGGGCACGCCTCCTTCTACCTACTGGGGCAGGCTCAGATTGTTCCTCCTCCAGGTCACTATGTGCCTGTGCAGGATTTGCCATTGGTGGGGGGCTGTGTGGCCCTACTCTCTGCTGATCCTGCTGCAGCTGTTTCCACAGGATCATATTGTGCAGCATGGCACATACAAGGACAATTTGGGTACATGTAGCTGGTGAGTACTGCAAGGCTCCACCGGATGTGCCCAGGCACTGGAACCATGACTTGAGCATTCCAAACACATGCTCTGTTATGATTCTTGTTTGTGCATGTGCCTCATTATGGAGTTCTTGTTTGGGTGTGTGTGCATTTCTGATGGGTGTCATCAGCCACAGCTCCAGTGCGTATCCAGCATCCTCCACTAGGTGACCATTTCAGATGTCCCCATTGGCAAATCTCTGGTACAGCTGCATCAGATGCCAGATATGGGAATCGTGATAGCTTCCAGGGCAGCCAGCACACACATTCATTATTATGCCTTGGGCATCGCATACAACCTGGCAGTTGATGGAGGGGAAGCCCTTGCAGTTGATGTAGACTCTAACCCACTCACCGAGTGGTGCTTTGATGCATAAGTGTGTGCAGTCTATTGCACCCACTACCTCAGGGTATTCTGCTATTTGGTGGAAGAGACACATATTGCTGGCCAACTCCTCACGAGTGTTGGGGAAATATACATGCTCACCGACATGTGCTGACATCCTGGAATTGGTGGAGTACCCTGGATGCTGATGCCTGTGAAATCCCCATCATATCCCCAGTTGGCCTGTGGAAGGTACCGGTAGCTAGTATTCTTAGGCCTACACATACCTTGGTATCCACTGGGATGGGTTCCTCTCTGTTAGTTCTGTGTGTCAGGCATGGCTGGCACAGCTCAACAATTTGCTGTAGGAGGTTCCTGTCCACCCTATAGCCCTCCACTATCTCCAGCTCATGTAGCCCTTGGTAGATTACCCTGGGTCTGTATACTCTTCTCCTTCCCCTCACTGTGGTTTCTCGGCAGCATTCACATCCTCACCACCCTCAGCCTCTTCCACAACTTGTATGATAGCTATTGCAGCCCCTAACATTTTGCTGTTGTGAGTTTTAAAAGTTCCCCGCTTGTTTACACTGGTTGTGTAGAGTGTGGGAAAAACAGAGGGGTAGGTGTTTGCATGGTTTATAGTAGTGTTCTGGGCTGGGTTGGTTTGCTGCCTGTGTAATTGGCTGATTCTGATACATTTCACCTGCCAGCAAAGCTAGTACTCCTTGATTACCTTCCTACTGCTGTTTTCCCTTCCCATTGCCTTCCTGTTTAAGCCTGGGGGTGCGCTGTGCAAACAGAGTGCTCAAATGTGCACAGTGCTGCTCTTTCCTGTTTAACTTCTTTTTTTCTCCTGTAAA
>NC_056739.1:758874640-758994640 GCF_019279795.1 Protopterus annectens | reverse complement strand
ATATATATATATATATATATATATACACACATATATATATATATATATATATATATATATATACACACACATATATATATATATATATATATATATATATATATATATATATATATATATATATATATATATATATATAAAATCTATGAAGAATGAATGTTGTAACAATAAAGCATACAAAAGGAATGAGAAGGGACTCTACAGCAACTCCAGTATTATATAGTGCTGTCAGCGTATGTCATATCAAGCTGGGCAGGAGTGAGCAAAGCACTGCTACTCACACCACAGGCAGGGTATTACCAGTGGGAGTAACACTGTTGATCTGCTAAGTCTACTTTACAATCAGAGGGTAGTCCCTGGTGGGACTACCCAAAAATTGATAGGCTGTTTGGCCATCCGACCATTACACAAGCAAGGGCAGGTATGTTCAAGAACTAAATGGTGGGAGAGCCTGAGAATACATGAGTTGGGACAACATACATGTAGGGCCCCTAACGCTCTGGAGAGGGTAATGTGTGGAGGTGTGTCATGGCTGCGATAGCAACTGGACAATGGATGGTATGTGTGTATGTTGAACTCGGGTGGGGTGGAGGAACTGTGGGTACGAAATTATGGATCCAGGCATGTCAGGGTTGGATGGGCTGGTTCTAATTGGACCACCTCATGGAGGTCAGTGAGTTCATTATAAGTATATATGCATACACACATGCATACATCTATATGTAGAAGTACATTCTCTGCAACACATTCATTCCATTTGCAGACATAAATAACATGAATGTGCCCTTACAAACCTCGACAGTAGATAGAATAATAGGTTGCGCATAAGAGGGAAGGGTCAAAACTGCAAAAACACAGAAATGTGTACAATGTCTGAAGTCAGTGCTGTACAGAAAAAATCAAATGTGAGGACTTTCTCACACATGGAATCATTCCTGTGATCTGCCTGCTACGGCAATGCCAATGACTAAACTGGTCTATTTGTAAAAGAATTACGCTGAACTCATACATAATTAGCTCTCGTGTAATGTGTGCTTTACCACATAGTCATACTTATTAATTTCTTGTAGTGTCATGTTAATGGGAGTAAGGATGTAATGAAGTTTAGAGTCTAATCTTAAAATAAAGACATGCGTGTCCCATGTGGGACAACCCAAAAATTGCGAATAGTGTCCTTTTGGTCGCTCATATCACCAATGTTTGGGGACTAAAAGTTTGGGATTTCTGAGGATACGTGGAATGAGTCAACCGATGGGATGTGTCTACAGGAGTAGGGATTGGCAAATGTGTAGTGGTGTGGATACACCGCGAATCCAACTGGAGAATGGATGACTGCAGTGTTAGTGAGGTGTTGAGGTGGGTGTTTGGGGAACCAGGAGTCATGGGTATATATGCAAATGAAGCAGCGCAGGAATAGTGTATTGGTTAGAGCATCCTCCTAACGAACAGACATTTCCATTCCGAATCCCACTGCAGCACATACCATTTTCCGTCGGTAATCTGTATATGAACATATTTCGCCATCTGTCCACTGTATAACCTGCAAAATAACAATTAAAAGTGAACTGGAGCGAAGTGTCAGTGTCATAATGAATAAGGCACTAGTAAGCAGGTTTAAGCATACATAAACACCAGTAAGCGTGCGTAAGTGCGTTTGCGCGGGGTATGCATTTCTTTACAGACACACACACACACACACACATATATATATATATATATATATATATATATATATATATATATATAGATAGATAGATAGATAGATATATACATGTATATATATATTTATATATATATATGTATACATATATATATATATATATATATATATATATATATATATATATATATATATATACACACACACACACACACACACACACACACACACATATATATATATATATATATGAGTGTGTGTGTGTGTGTGTGTGTGTGTGTGTGTGTGTGTGTGTGTGTGTGTGCGTAGATATACACAGATTTACAGCTATGATAGTAAACAGCACACAAGAATGACATATGTTCACAGGCTATGCCAATGGAAGTGAGGGACCCAAGCAAGAAACATGAAACACATAGCATGACCTTCCACCCCCCTCCAGCCAGACACAGGAAACATACATACAAACTCGCAAGCAATGTAAATAGTCCACTGTTCCCCAGACCCCTGGCAGGATACAACCAGGGGGGTACACAGTGCACCCGTGAAATCTAATCTTGGAACACAGACAGGAGCGTCCCTTGTGGGACGTCCCAAAAAATTGACATAAGACCAAAAGAAGGTGAAATGCCAACCATTTTGGCTGGGGTGTACATACCCAGAATACAAGGGTGGGAAAGCCTGATGACCCATGTGTCGAGACAATGTATGACATGGGTCCCGTGAAGTGGATAGTGGGCAGCGTATAGTGGTGTGTTCAGACCCAACCAGGACCCAGAGTAAGGATGGTGCTGTAGAAGAGGTGCGGGTGGGGGAACTATGGGTAGCTAGTTATGGGTCTAGATGTGCAGGTGTTGGCTGATGTGGGCCTATATCAACAGCCTCAGGGATGGAAGCAAAAGTGTTCATTGGGCAGAGTCGTCACCCAACGAGCAACCTTACACACTACGAGTCCCAGGGCAGCAAAGTGTAATCTACATAGCAAGGAACAGAATATCAGATGTAGATGTATATATGTAGAGGTATGTGTGTGTATATCTACCCATAGCAACATAAAGATATACATCTCCCTCTCCATAGTACAAATGTATACATACAGAAACAGAATACATATATATACCCACATATATATATATATACAGACACCCATAGACCCATATGTTGTTAGATATATATAGGCAGCAATATATAAATGTATGCATGTATGCATACATATGCAGATATATCTGTATATAGTAATTATATATATATATATATATATATATATATATATATATATATATATATATAAATAACACTGTAAATATACACATGTATATAGCTAGGATATGATATAGCAGTTACGAATTACATATGTTCCCAGGCCATGCATATGGGGGTGAGGGGTCCAATCAACAAACGTGTAACACGTAGCGTCAACCCACCCCCCTCATCTAGGCCGGTGAGACATACAGACACACAATAAAAGTAAACACACCACTGCTTCCCAGACCACCGGCAGGATACTACCAGTGGGAAAGACATGGCAGGTCTAATCTTAAAACAAAGACATCAATGCCCCTTGTGGGACACCCCAAATATTACTGATCATCGGAGTCAGTCCCTGTAATGATTCATCAAACCATTAGGTTGTGCAAGCCTGATAACCCATGGGTCGACACAATGTACGACATGTGTCCCGACACGCAGAGAGTGGGCAGTGTGTAGTGGTATGTTTATACCCCACCTGCACCCACAGTAAGGATGAGTGCTGTAGAGGAGGGCCAGGTGGAGGAACTATGGGTATGCAATTATGGGCCTAGGCGTGCAAGTGTTGGCTGGCGCAGTTGTATTAGGACTACCCTGGGGATCTAAGTAATATTCCGAAATGGGCATAGCGTATGCCCATATCTCTCAACCTCTAAGAGCAAATCCACTGGACAGGATGTAAACCATTGGGGGAACAAATAGGGACCGTACCTCTCAAATGTCCCTGATTTCCAGGGACGTACCTGATTTTGACTCAAATTCTAACTCTGTCCCACTTAATCCCTCCTAAAACTAGTGACTTTTTGGAGGAAAGGTGGTGAATTACACGTAATGAATAATGACAACAATTAAGAGTTATAAACTTAATTTACCTCAGAAAATGTGTATTAATTCATATGCTCTGAGTCTGTCAATGAGTCAAGTTAATAGCACTAACATTTTAAATATGTATCTGATTGTCCCTGATGTTGTCATAACTTGTCCCTGATTCAGTTGATATTTGTCCCCAATTATTTGAGAGGTCTGATAGGGACAGAAAGCACATATTCCACTTACAACCTTAGAATGGTGATAGAATAATAGGTATGCAGTAGCATGACTTGGCTGAAGGATGTGGGTTCCAAAACCCAGTTACTTGTTTGTATTGAATGCTGTCAGTTCCCATGTAGGTGCAAATTGTAAGAGGAATTCACCAATAGTATGAATCAAACTCTGGACAGGCCGCAGATTCCGTACAGTCAAACGGCATGCTTATGCCTAATGGGCAGCCATTCCCGATACTGTAGGCATGTAATCTGATGTAATAGGCATCACAAGGTAATATTGTAGTCCTCACTCCCACCCAGGGGTGTGAGTGTCAGATGCAAACACCAAATGCAGTGCATTTGCAAGTGCGGAAGCAAGTGGGTGTAAGCCTGTTTGGCCGCTGTTATGCGAGTATCACACTGGTGAAGCAATGTAGAGGCTAAATGAGTGTAAGAAACTGAAAGTGGAAGTTAGTATTTTTAGCTCTGCGCAAACCCACACCCACCCACTCACAACTGCTTTAAAGTGCCTTAATCACTCCGTATCCAATGGCCTTGTTCTTCCCAGCAACAAAATAAACAGACTCTGCAATGCTCGAAACCAGGACCCTGCACACTACAGCCAATGTGATCTACCACTAAGCCATGGCAGATATACAGACATTGGATGTTATCACAAACATATCATCCAGCACAGTCATTCAACAGGATAGGAAATGTATTCCATCATGTAGATGTATGTGTGTGTGTTTATGTCCAGATATAGATACATACATACATATATATATATATATATATATATATATATATATATATATATATATATATATATAGATATATCAAGAACATCCCATGTGACAACAGAGCATTAAAAAGGAATGAAAAGGAAAACACCAGCAATGCCTGTATTATGTAGTGGTGTTGTCCTATGTAATATCAAGACTCCCACAGACAGACATGTGTCATTAATACACACAAACATTTGTACGTTGGCCAAATACACCACTCTGTGCATTTTATTTACATTAACACAACAGTTCCTGTCCAATCATTTTGTGAGATGAGTACTCTTGCAAGGTGCTGTGTGCAACATCATCATCATGAAGAAGGTAAATGGGGTAACCATAGAGGGACCGGTAGTGTTGTGTGTACAATGGGGTCATCTGCATCATGTGTACCTGGAACCTTTAGAAGTCATGTGCATACCAGGATTGTTTGCCTGAGAGACAGGGGTGAGGACAACTGGAGTATGTTGTGATGCAAATTAAAAAGGTTACATGTGTCTAGTGGACACGTGTGTGAAATGAACAGCTATATATTGGGCAAATGTTGTTCTAGGAACAAATTGACCTTTTGTTTCCATAAGGTGAGAGTGGGATGTGGAGGAAGGAGAGTAGGTGTGCTCGGGGAGGATAGGTTGGGTAGGATGACAGACAAGACAGCATACAGGGTCAGTATATGACACATGTGGGGGGATACACCTTGGGTGGGGAGGGGTGTTTGGCAGTCACAAGCCCATGAGCCCCCAGATGGAAACAGTGGGACGGAGGTCCACACCCATGGACAGCCACCACTGCACCAAAACAGCCACAAAGGTGGCTGTACAGGGGGCTGTCTAGGAGGGGCAGGCTCACCCTCTAAATGTGACACTTTGCCATCGAGCTGGTGGATCTGGCCTCAAAACCCCTTATTGAGTCCCCCTACGCACCACATCCGGATTGTACGATGGCGGACAAGTTCCTGTCTGGATCTGCTCCCACGGGGGACAAGTCCCATCCTCACTGGCGGTTCCACCAGAAGGTGGTGCAGAGCCAACAGAGGTGGAGGTCTAAGGCTGGGCCCCAGATGTGCTGGTGTCTGGTGCCATGGCCAGCTGAAGTGGGACAGGAGGTTCCGCTGGGAATTCCAATCCCATACAGCCTATGGTGTTGCAGTTTTAACACAGATATGGCTTAGTAATAGTCAACAGCATTCAAGATTACTTATAAGAGCATGCATAGATATGACCATCAACCCAACACAACAGATGGCATACATTTGCAGAGGGAGCACAACACATGCATATATACTCCACGACATTTGTACAAAGTGTAGAAGACTTGTGACTGTATCTATGAACAGTGGCCCATTATTGGCATGTCACTGTGAGAACCTCAGACAGTGACTGTTATACCACTGTTTCATGTGACATATGTCCAATCAGGGATGCGATGGCAGTAACTCTCATCACTATCACCATGTACTGACTGCAATCCTCACACTATGCTTCTGCAGTTAACAGATGTGTGTTCAGTGAGTAACACAAGAAACAAATGGTTCCACACACTGACCAGTCCACAGATGGCCCTACAGATGGGGGTTCCCTCACAAACAAAGCACTGTCTTGTCAGTTTTAAAACATGCAGAATAGCCATTACCACACACAACTTGTTAAACTGGCAGTAGTCTCAATGAAGCATAGCTACACTTACATGCTGTAATCATGTCTGGCACATCACCCTCCTGTCTTTAGGCTATTTTCCACTGTGTATGTTGTTTGAGGAATATCCAGATATCATCTGTGATTTATTTATTTATTTATTTGCAGTTGGTTTACCAGGATAGTCCATTGGGCCAAAAGAACCCGTTTTCGACAGAGTCCTGGGAAGAAAAGCTCCAAAAACAATTAGCAAGGTTACAATAAGGTATTTAGTTTCAATTATACAATTCCTATGGACTTGGAAATACAGTAGACTAGTGTACAAACATATACAAATATTAACAATTTACAATATAGAAACTGAGAGGCTTTTACAACTTAGATTGGGTTACACTGGAGATATCTTTCATACATTCAGGATGAGTAGCTTAATGCCAAACACCCGATCCAGGTTCCACTCACAGTGACTGTCATGGGCAAACACCAACATAATGTTCTTAGATATTGTACTGTGTTTCCATGTCATTGGCTATGGGAACATCACCACAGCTGTTCCACATGCAATCAGCTAGAGGAGGACTGCAATAGGTGCAGAGGCCATCACCTGATCATGACCATCACTTACAAAGCACAAGCTGCTGCTGAGCAGGTGTACAACTCCACATCCACCAGAGAGTGTGTGGGAGGGACAGACAGAGGCAAAGTACATCAGAGAAGGCCTTGGAGACTAAAACCTAAGCATCATCTATCACACACCTACCAGTACAGGGGTTCAACCCCCTGACTGACTAGCCCTTACTATTACAAGTGCATGCAGTTACTCCATGTGCTACATAGCTGACATGCTGGTGTGCTGTAAGAACATATATGTGTACTGGTGAGCGACATCTGCAACAGAGATATAGTAGACATACATTAGGTGTAGCACACATGGCTGTCCACATGAACAGATGTCATTGTTAACACAACCACACTCTTTTAAGGGACTCAGACACATTACCACACTTTGCCAGGCTCACAAATACACTTCCTAACTACTTAATTTGCCACACTGCAGTAATGTACAGGTACTACATTCACCACAGGGGATATCCTGAGGATCTATGGGTTAGGGCATGTGAACGTGTTTGACATCAGTCAGTATGCCCACATGCAGACACAAGGTGCCATTACTGACATGCATGTGTGCATTGCTTCATGGGTGTGTAGTGGTTGGCTGTGCAAGATGGCTGTACAAGGCCGGGTGAGGGGTAATCCTTGGCATCACATCACCCGACAATGGTGTACAGTGTGGTTCAGGGGTGTAGTGTCTGCAATGTCCCACACAGATGGGTATTGTATAAACTGTCCTGTCATCCTGGTTACCATTATGTATGGCCATTGCTTTGCAATGCATGCCATGTCTATGTTTGATAGTCCTTGACATGGACATTGCCTGGAATGTGCATGTCCCACGATAATGTACAATGACATGTACAAGTGTACCTGGCTTGGCTGGCACATGTTGTATACACAGACTGTTATCATCAGATATGCCAATACTGGCCTGGTGTGGCGGGACCTGCTAATACACAGCAGGTTGACCCTGTACCTGCATTGATAGCATGATACAGGTATTCCCTGGTGTCAGTGGCATCTGTCTATACAGAGCATGTGTGTAAGGCATTGTATGGCCTTTGTGGATCACATTTGATGGCACCACATATGTTACAGGCATCCAGTGGGGAACATAGTGAAGGAACATTGTCCACAATTATGTGCCTTTTGTACAGCTGGACAGGGTGCCATGCCTTCTGCAGCCCACTGCAATCACACCATGCCTACTATCTGTCATCAATGTGCAGGGTACTAGCAACATATATATTATCTATATTTCTATATCTTGTTTTAGGTTATAGTCCCACACTAACCTTTTTGTTACTCTCCACACTACTTAATCACTCTGCCTACTCTCCCTACTAGTAAGACTTTTATCTCCTACCTTCCCTCACCTAATAACTTACCTTAGCAAGCTGCTCTACTGATTGTTCCTTCTCCTAGGGGTCAATCCTACTGTAGCTCTACCCGCTCCGTTTGCCCTGCAGGTTCACTCCGCTCCCCTACCCTGCCCCCAAATCTCACCCGCTCCCCTACCCTGCCCCCAAATCTCACCCACTCCCAGTGCTTCCAGTTTTATACACGCCTTACTACACCCCCTCCCAGTGCTTCCAATTTTATACACGCCTTACCACACTCCCACTGCATTACCACCAATCACAAGCTCAGTCCCCCTTAATGTGCTAATACCCATTTCCCATTAGTCGTCATCTTAATAATCTTTATCTATCCCAGTAATTTATCATAAATAATCCTCTTCTATTATCTCTATTAGTAAACCAGCTATACATTCCCCTGTATACCAACAACTTAATTTCTTCTACCATGCCTCCTTTAACTGTTCCAACTTACCTCAAACCCTTACTCTTATTCTCTCTCCTAACCATTCTATCTATATCTTACTTACTTACCTTCTATGAACACCATCACCATCTAGGGTTTCACTACCCCCAATAGGCAAACCTCTACACCAACAATTATCCTTTCTTATAGTCATAACAACACATCCTGCCCACCAAAGTATTTATCAGCCAAATTTCACAGACTTACACACATAACGTACTATAGCCCAAGAGCCAGGAAATCCCAGAACCTAATCAATAAGTTTCTACAACTCATCCTGAGAGTACGAGTCCATTCCCTTATAGATGATGACATACATCCAAACCCTGGTTCAAATTCTAGCACAATCACAAGTCCTATCACACCAACTCCTACTAACATACACCTGCTTACCAGGCCTCCCAACTCTCTCCTGATAGCTCATCTTAATGTTTGTAGCATAAATAATAAGGTTGCTCAACTACATGCCTTTATAGATGCTCATTCATTTGATATCCTCTGTCTCACTGAAACATGGCTTAAGCCATCAATACAAGACAGCGTAGTCATTCCCCCTGGCTACAATATCCTGAGACTTGACCGTAATGCCAAGAAGGGTGGAGGAGTAGCTATATTTTATAAAAATGGTCTACAAGTCACCTCAATTGACTCTAATCCTCCACTATCTAGTAATGCAGAAATTCTTATTTCCAGGATACAGCTCAATAAATGTAAATCCATATATATCATCTGCATCTACTTCCCCCAGGGAATAATAGTAACACATTAGAGGCTATCCTCAGTTGGCTCTCAACCAACTACCCACAAGAAACCATAATACTTGGTGACTTTAATATAAACTGGATATCTTGTTCATCTGAGCAGCTTTCTACTCATATTAACCTATATGGCTTTACCCAAACCGTTACATCCCCTACTAGAACAAATAAACTTAATAACAAAGAAAGCACCCTTGATTGGATTCTCACTAGTAGTCACCAACAAACTTATATAACAGGCACCCTCCCTAAAGATATAAGTGACCACTCACCCACCTTTCTAATTAGATACAAGACTGAGATTCCAAACCCTATCATTTATAGGACAATAAGGACTAACAGAAAGTTCACCCTAACAGCTTCCAAACAGAACTTAGAGCCTGTGACTGGTCTCCACGGATACACCTCCCACTAGATGATGCAGTCAACTACTTCAATTCAAAATTCTTAGCTATTCTAGATTGTCATGCCCCAACACGCAAAATTAGAACTAGGACTAAACCAGCCCCATGGCTGTCTAAAACTACCAAACAAAATATCCACCAAAGAAATAAACTCTGGGCCAGCTGGCATTTAACAAAAAGCCCCACAGATCATTTACAGTTAAGACAGCTAAGAAATTAAACAAAAAAGCCATACTGTCTGATAAAATAAACTTTTACTGTCAGCTTCAGCAAACCCACCAAAATAATCCTCTGAAATTCTGGTCCAGCATCAATAAACTCCTCCACCCAGGCCACTCAAGCACACCTGCTCCCTCAGGCCCAGACCACAATAATCCCATTCAAATAGCGAACTTAACACTTTTTTCACAGAAACCGTTCAGTCCCTTGCCAAACAGTTAACACCTGGTGTCATACACTCTTACTCTGCCAACTCCAACAGCCACCCCATTTCATTTTCAACCTGTTCCCACATCCCTTGTCTGTAACTTTATCCAGAAACTTAAACCCACCACACTCTCTGCTGACCTACTACCTGCAGAATATCTGAAAAAAGCAGCAAAAGCCATAGACTACCCCATATCCATCCTCATTAATAGACCTATTTCTGAAGGAACCATCCCATCAATCTGGAAAGTTTCCCACATTATCCCCCTGTACAAAGGTGGTAACTCCAAAGACCTATCCAACTATAGGCCTATAGCCATATTATCCCCATTGGCAAAAATAATGGGGGAATGCATTCATAAGCAATGTTTAAGCTATCTACTAGACAAAAACCAACTAGCCACCTGCCAACATGGATTCAGACCATTTCATAGCACTACCTCTGCTCTTTTATCCTTCACTGACTGCATTAATAGAAATCAAAATAATGACACTCTATCCTCAGCCCTCTTTACTGATCTGTCAAAAGCCTCCTCATTAACATACTTAAAAACTTGTCAATGGATGCACTTGCTATACAGTGGTTCCAGTCCTATCTAAATAATAGGCAACAGGCTGGACTTTGGGAAAATACCTTGTCCTCCCACCTCCCAGTTACCCTTGGTGTCCCTCAAGGCTCCATACTGGGTCCTCTCCTCTTCTCTATATTTATAAATGACCTTCATTCTGTAATTCCCCAAGCCACCTGCATCCAGTATGCAGATGATTCCACACTTATATGTTCAGCCAGTTCCCCATTAGAACTCCAGTCTCCAAACCAAAATATTTTTAACATAGTTGAAAACTGGTTTCGGGACCGGTGTCTCCTCTTGAACCCAAAACAACCCAAAAATGCTACTAGTCACCCCTTCGTGTAGGGCCTCCCAACTTAACTTTACTGTAACATCTAGCAATGGCACTGTCATATCTCCTGATCCTACTATAAAACTACTTGGTGTACTAATTGATAATAACCTCACTTTTGAGTCTCATATAAATAACACTATAAAAACAGTGAATAAAAAATTAGGTTCCCTCTACAGGATCAAATCCTTCCTGACTCCACTAGCCAGGACCACTATAGTCCATACCCACCTCATCTCTACCTTACTTTATGCCTCCCCTATCTACACTAAACTAAGTAAAAAGAACATGAGCAAGCTAAGTACCTGCTACAACAATATCGCCAGGTTTGCAACCAGGTCTACCTTTAGAACCCATCACTGTATCAATCTAAATCAACTAGGCTGGTTAGAGTTATCAAATCTAATCCTGTTGAACCAACTAATAGTAGCCTATAAGATTCTATATCAACCAACAAACACACCAATACTTTCTACCCTTGTCACCCCCTATAACAATCTGAAAACCCTATGCTCAGCTAACAAACTACTAGTACAAACTACTAAAACAAATAATTCAGCTGGTGACGCATTATTCTCTAATACAGTTGGCAAAACCTGGAACAACCTCCCTAAACCATAAAGACACAAGGTGCAGGGTTTGATTCTTACATGGGGTAACTGGCTAGGCTTCAAATGGCCCAAAAAGGGCAGTTAGTCTAGTACTAATCTATGAACCTATAATCACATAACCTCCCTAGCATCAACCAACTTATTTAAAAACAAACTAAAACCCTAGCTTAAATCACACTGGTTATGCCCCTGTGTTAACCCAGACTAACGATCTAAACTTTCCCTAGATATTAGTCCTCTTACAAATATAATCTTGTTTCTTCTCCTTTTACAATAAAGTGTATGTGACTATACAGTTAATTAATATCCTTGTACATACTTTGAATGTTTAACAACTGTTACAACCTACAATTTCGTGTGAAACCTTACAGTAAAATATTTGCCTTGCACAAATTTGGTGTAAATATCCATAGCTGGTTCACACCATTGGTTGTTTTTTTTTATTTTTGGTGGTGTTTTTTTGTTGTCATGTTTTTGTGTGACTATATAATTAATTAGTTACCTCTGTCTTATTTCTTGATATGAATTCTACAGCTGCTCAGACCAGGATATTTCTTTCTTGTTATTATGCCCAACACAATGATACATTCTATTTCCAATTTTTTGTGCAATGTATCAATGCCTTTTTAAATTTTCTTGTGTATGTGGAGCTTATCTCCCCGGGCCTCCACTGAAAGTGGACATATATCCAGTTGGACTAGCCCGGTCAACAAATGTAAAATAAAATAAAATTAAATAAATAAATAAAACATAGCGGGATATTCCAGGCAAGTGTGTCAGTGTATGACACATGGGTTCAGAATGTATTTTGGGTAATAGTAGGGTTGCATACTTTGTTCACCAGGCTTTTTGCCAGATGGAGGGGTATGGCTTGTCAACACAGTCCCTTGGCTGATTGACATCTGTACTCCTCGTGAAGTGGACATTGTGACATATAATACGGACACCATATAGGAAAACTACAAAAAACACTCCCCAACATGTCCAGTGGTTAGACACTCACAGCCAGCTCCACACAGGCATTGACTGTCAAACACAAACACACACCTGCCATGTCTTGGTACAGAACCCCTACCCAACTAGTTTATTACACTCCAGTATTGTGCATTTACAGCACGTGCTATGGAGATTACTGGGTTATAGCAGTCCCAGAGATGTATTTCTAGGTGGGTGACATCAAAAGGATTGCCAAAGGTGAGTATGTGAATTGTAAAGAGTGTGCATACTCTAAAAAGCATTGCTTCTTTGTCAGGCAGACAGACACACACAGACACACACAGGTGACCTGTCTTGGAATAGAGCTCCTACCTAACTAGTTTATCACACTACAGCATTACACAGTTATAGCATGCACTACAGAGATTAATGGGTTACAGCAGTCCCAGAGGTGTATTTCTAGATGGGTGACATCAGCAGGATTGTCAAAGGTGAGTATGTTAATTGTAAAGAGTGTGCATACTCTAAAAAGCATTGTTTCTTTCTTGGGCAGACACACACACACACAGTTGGTGTGTCTGGGATTAGAACACCTACCAAACTAGTTTATCACACTACAGCATTATGCAGTTACAGCATGCGCTACAGAGTTTACTGGGTTATAGTAGTCCCAGAGGTATATTCGTAGGTGGGTGACATCAGCAGGATTGCCAAAGAAGGGCATTTCAAGTGTACTGCGAGTTGTACATGTCTGTTACTTGCATGTACCTGCTGCTTACTGTCACAAAAGCACATTTACACCGGCTTACAACTGCCTTATTCAGTCCTAATTGACAGTATCAACAAGGCTTGCAGGTCTTGAACCCTGGACCATGCATACTAAGGTCACTGGACTTACCACTAAGCCATGTGGGTTGTATGCATGTTTCATGGATTTTATAATGCACATCTTACTACAGGTATTCCACAGTACTGAAAACAAAAGGGACAATCACTTTGTGCATACACATCTTGCCTATGTAAATGTAACTAGTACAGTGGTATGCAGTTGGAGTATGTGCCACAGAACACATACAATTGCACTTACTCTGATTCCACTTCTGAGCTGGGTGACATCACAGGACTGATTACCAGTAGTGGGGAGGGGGGAAAAGAGAGGTTTAGCAGTTGACAAGGATAAAGGCCAGTGCAAAAGGTGGTATCTCTTTGGAATACAGCAAAACCTGCTCTCGTGACAGGATGCAGACACAAATACACACAAACACACTCAGTCATTTGCTGACACACACACACTTGCCAGTGGTGGGATCAGAACTCCTGCCTATCTACAGATCAATATTACAGTACTACACAGTTTCGAGATGCGCCACAGAGATTACACATTCCAAGGCAGTCAGAATGTCCTTCTAAGTCTGAGGGCAACAACAGGGATACTGACAGTCATGATGTACATAGCTGTAAAATTGTGTGTTTAATGTAGGTATCCATTACAACCTGTATACACAAACAAGACACATCATCTGCAGGTAAGACATAGGTAGGCCTGAGAAGTATAGTTGTAGCACAACAAGAACCTGAACTGGAGTATGCCCATCTGTGGAATGGACAACTACTATCACTATACAGGGTTACAGTGGTCATGCTCATACACATAGAATCACAGAACTTGTTTGGATGCATTGACTCCAATTACACAAGGTGACAGTGGGCATTCTCATACACTTAGTAGCACAGGGTTGTTTGGGATGCATTATGACTACAACTACACAAGATTATACTGAGTATGCTCATACACTTAGTAACAAAGGGCTTGTTTGGATGCACTGACTCAAATTGCACAAGGTGGCAGTGGGTACACTCATACACTTAGTAGCACAGGGCTGTTTGCAATGCACTCTGATTCTAACCACAGAAGGCCATAGTGTGCATGCTCATACACTTACATGTACAGAACACATTGTAATGGACTCATATTGTAAACACACAGGTTTACAGCTATGTACATCTTACCTGTCAGTATATATGCATATCATACTGGTTTACTACCAGATACCTGTATGTGGCCCATAAATGATATATCTGTGTCTGTGCTGTGTGATGCACATGCATACATGTACATGAAGTACTGATATATATATATATATATATATATATATATATATATATATATATATATATATATATATATATGTTAAGTATACACAATCATGCATGTGTGGACATGACAGACAACAGGTTAACTAGGACACACAGGCAGATGCTACCTACAGCATGTGTCACACACCTTTCTGCCCTGAAAGGCATACATTGATAGCAGGTTGTGGACAGTAGCATTATACTTGGAACAGTGGCATGTGCAAGCATAATGTGTGAGCCACATTGTGTAATGGCACTGAGGTGCAGATGTCAAGATGACCTCTCCCGGCTGTGTTAGTAGTTGTCATTATTAGCAGGACTGCTCCACTAAGTATATCTCACATTGGTTATATACATAATGTCTGCTGCTGTCTGTCACCTTACATGTGGTATTTGCTACCAAACACATTACTGCCCCTTGCAATGATGTCATGGTATAGGTTCATAGGTTAGTACTAAGCTAACTGCCCTTTTGAGCAATTTTAAGCTTAGCCAATTATCTCTTGTGAGACTCAAACCCTGCACCTTGTGTTTGTAAGGCAAACACCTTAACCATTAGGCCACCCTCCCAATGAGTGGCAACTGCTAGACCAAAACAATAAGCCAATGTCCTGCTGTTATTATGAGGTTGTCCAGCGTCTGTAATTCCAGGCTATCATGAATGAATGGCAAGCCTTTGACACAGAGTACATGCATCCATGTTTCAAGTGAGTGTGAGTAATACCTAGGTCGCATTTACCCATATAGTCGCATTCCAAGGCAAAAGTCCTACACACAGAAGTAACACCCTGACACCTACAAGACAATTGCATTGGATGCTTATGCTAACCAGTGCTAGATGTGTGGCTTTTGTAATCCATTTGCTCAATGTAGAACCTACAATGGGGAATACTGACATCTGTGCAGTGAGGAACACCTAGCTGAAGGCTCTGTAGTGCACAATGGCACCACCACCATATAACTCATGCGGGCCATAACACTGGTATGGACCATTCCAGGTGGTGGTGTCTACATATTCATAAAGGCTACTCACATGTAAAGACCACTACTCTGACATAACTCATCACAGATGAGTCAGGTACAGGTGACAGTGGCAAACATTGCATTCTAGGTTGTATCCTCATATACATCCACCACCTTGTC
The DNA here is from genome assembly GCF_019279795.1 of Protopterus annectens. NCBI lineage: Eukaryota > Metazoa > Chordata > Ceratodontiformes > Protopteridae > Protopterus > Protopterus annectens. The sequence continues at coordinate 758,978,532 of NC_056739.1, read as the reverse complement.
CCCAGACTACCAACACACATCCATATGTGGTATGATATAGTATGGTAGACCACCAGATAACCTTCGATTGGTGGACTGTACCTAGGCCTAGATCAACTGTGCAAAGTACCATGTACAGACACAGCTGCATAATGTGTTATGCAATGCAGTAATACCACTGTTTGTAACCAGCTCAGTTGTACACAAACCAGGGTCCCTCGGATGTTGTCACCATTAACACAGTCGACTATTGCTGCACACCAGTAAACAACACCCTCATGGTTGGATATGACCAATCTGTACCTGCCCTGGATATGTACATCCCACAATCATACAACATAAATGACATTACCATAGCTTTCGTTATCCTTTCTACATACAGGTGGCTACAGTCATTACACCCATGCACATGGCAGATAGCATGCTAACAGTACATAAGGTTTGATATCTATGTTAACAGAGGTAATATTCCATCTCTACTGGCCACCCATGACACCTATCATATCATACAACAACCCATGTGGCATGTATGTCATTAGACATGTCCACCTAATGCAATGTCTACAACTATACCCAAATAACAGGATCATAAGACCTACACAAGGCCTGTATTGACAGACTCAGAGAAATCCAGCTCTGCTCTGTATGTTCCTGAGTAGTCACAGGTGATATGTCCATGACATGTACAGCCATGTGTGCCCACAGCTCCTACATATACCCCATGTCAACAATTGCAAGCCATGCATGCTGTGTGCTGTCTGGACATTAACCTTAGTACCACAATAGTCAGCACGTGCTGGGTAAATGTTTACAAATCACACACCTCATACATGCTTGAATGAGTGTACTGCCTAGCTCTAACAGAGCACATTACTGGCACTCTTCCAGTAAAAATGAGGTGTGTGTGGCAAATATGTTGTGCTCACTGTTGAAATGTTAATGCCCCCTCCCCCATCCACTCAATGCAATCTAGTATCCCTGTTGATATCATCAATCTTAGATGGGCATTCTAATCGCCTGTTAACATGTACACCCTGGGGTGTGGCTTGTTGTTACATAGCTTACTGATGAACCCCCCTCCCCACATACACTCACTGCACTGTAGTATCCCTGTCAATGTCCTCGATCTTAGGCCATTCCGATTACCTGTACATGTGTAATCTCTGTGGCACGTCTTGTAATTGTGTTGTACTATAATGATGATTTGCACATAGGCAGGGGTTCTCATCTGAACACTGGCAACTGTGTGTGTGTGTCAGAGAGTGTGTTACTGTGTGTGTGAATCCCTGAGTGTGTGGGTGTGTCCTGTGTGTGCATCCTGTCATGGCAGCGGGTATTACTGCTTCCCAATGAGAAGCCACTATTTCTACTGGCCTTTACCCTTGTCATCCGCTATACCACTCTTTTACCTCCTCCCCACTCCACGTAACTATACCTGTGATGTCACCCACTATGGATGTTATGGCTCTGAACACAGTAGCTTACTACACAGCTATCATGCTCTTGGATCATTAGAACAGTAAACATAATTGAAACATGGGAGATTATAACTGTGATGTGGAAGCTACAAAGTGCATGCAGGTATTGTCATACAGACCTGTGAGTAGTCAACATGTACATATGGGACACTAACCACAAACACTGACATCCCCCAGCACATGTAACTACACCTGAAAGAGGAAGGCAGAACATCAAGATCAACATGCTGTTAGTGTTGTTACACATGATACATACTGTCAAACATACAAAATGCATTCTAAAGCTATAATACATGGTATGTCTGCTGCCTGTCAACACTAATCAACAATATTAATCTACAATTGTCTACCTAGTATGTTCACCCTGTGCATCAGACCATATGAGCATGTCCCTGCACCGATGGTGTGGATGACAGGGATGCAGCACAGGCATCATCATATGCACAGGGTGATAATGTTTGCCAGAGGCCTAGGCTGTGCCATTGGATGACATCATGTGTTTGTTAGGGCCTGTGATATCACTGGGTGTGCGTGGATGTTATGTGTGTGTGTGTGTGTGTTGAGGTGCCCTACATTTTTTTCTGGTGTGTGTGTGTGTGTGTGTGTGTGTGTGTGTGTGTGTGTGTGTGTGTGTGTGTGTGTGTATGTGTGTGTGTGTGCGTGTGTGTGTGTGTGTGTGTGTGTGTGTGTGTATGCAAGCATACAGGTCTGGCATGTGGCTGGCCTACACAGGGGTATTATTGACAGCTGTAGATAGTACAAGGCAGGTTTCACAGTTCACACTGTCTGGCCATGGCCATGTGACCTGCGCCTGCCAGGGGTTGCATGGGCACTACCAGGCAGATGTCCAGATTGGGTACTGTCTGATGACACTTGTCCACTGGAACCGTGTCCCTGTTGGGACCATCCAGGACCATGTGAACATGACCTGCTGTGTCCTAGTGTGGACTGCACAGCACCAGCTGCACTGTTGCTGCTACCGCCACTATGGGAGCAGGCATGTGCAGTAGCATGTTCACATAGACCTTCAACAGGTGATGTATTTGACCTACGTCCACATGCCCGACGTCTCACTCCCACCAGATGTTCCAGCACAGACATTCCACGCTCGAGGATTGGCATGCCACGGTCAAGGACTCCCACCATGTTACCCAATCGTCTATCCAAAACATCTGCAAGATGATGGTGAGCATTTGCAATTGCCTGGTTGTTGTCAGTTAATGAATGGAGAGCAGACCTCTGAAGCCTCAGACCTTCTCTGTTGTGTTTCTCAGCACATGCCTGTGCCTGCATTACAGCCCGAAACATGCGTCTGGTGACTCCAGCTGATGTGCTTTCTCTCGCAGGGGCATATTGGCCAGGGGTCCTCCTATGAGCAGCACTGGGCACATGCCTGTTTGGGACATCACCAATCAGTTGACTGGGATCATGGTGTGCAGGCACACCTTCCATAGTCTCCACACTTCCCTGTTCCATGCTACCATATGCCAACTGTCCATCTATGGCCAGTGGTGATGGGGTATGTGTAGGCAGGGGAACTGTGTGTGATGATGAGGGGGATACAGGTGGAATGACAACCAATGGCACAGATTCAGCCCCTGACAACCCTGCCTGTGCCTCAATCATACTTTCATCATCACTGTTAGAGTCTGGGGGGACACTAACATCAAGTGGACCACAGGAGGGCAATGCACCTACATCAACACCTGTGAGGGGAAGACAAGAACTGTACATTACAAGTTATACCACACAGACACACAGAGACATGCTATGGCACCCAATGGCATGCAACATGCAGGTGATATGGCAGATGGCATTCAGCTTAGACAATTATAGTGGTAGTTATCATACATCCCTGAGTTGCACACAACAGCATGCATGTGTTATAGCAGACGGCATTCACCTTACACAATTATAGTGGTAGTTAGCATACATACTTGTATTGCACCATTTGTGTTAGTAGCTTATGCCCCATACCTGCAACACAATGCATGCACTATGCACCGTTGTACCACACTGTCATGGTGTGTGCAACATACACCACATATTAACAGTCCATCGCTGACCTTTGTACATCTGCCACTGATGCTTTGTGTTGGCCACTGCCCCTATGTGTGAGGACATGAGCAGAAGGGTATGTTGACTGAATACTATGTTTGCCTGAGCCTAGCTTGCATATCTTCCCCAAAGCAGTGCATGTCTGTTCAACATTATTCCACCTACCTCTGAGCTGAGTCTGCAGACATTGTGCATGTGGCTGTACACACATGTTTGACATGGCTGTCCCTACTTTGCAATGGTGCCACAGACCAGCACAGGTTTACAGTACACCAGTCTGATGTGTGGCATATGACTTTGCCAATCACATGTAGTATGACATGTCTTCTGTTGATATGTTGAATGACATGCATACATGTGTAACACAATGGTGTCCTTTCCAATCTACAGTACAGTAATGGTGTCCCAATGCAGGGATGTGTTATACTAACATGTGCCTTCAGCTAATGCAGTGTTGTCTGTCTGCCCTACAAATATGCAGTGACATACTGCACATTGAGCTGATGTGCATAGCCATTGCAGGGCATCATGTGGTTTAACTACTGCTATAGAGTGTGAGTTACTGACACAGTTCATAGCCATGACTGTGTTCACATACAATACATATCTAATGTGGAATGGGACCCATGTCACTGAGGTGCATACACACTAAACCCTAATGTGGAATGTGTGACACAGGTCAGAGAAGGGTATAAGGATGACACTCCTGTACATCTGCAATCATATTACTGATGCCTGGCAACTATGCCCACACATGGCTAACTTAGCAGTTCTCTATGTCCCACATGCCATCTGTGTACCTCACACACATGAGGAGCAGGCATGACAGTGATGTCTGACACTAGCAAGGTGAATGTACTGTATCTGTGGCCTTATGTGGTTGTATGTGCATGTTGTGCAACACATGTATGTATTTGGATACTGTATAGGTGAATGCTTTCATGTCGTGACACACTCAAGATGTTCAAGACATGTTATGTGGTGGTTTCATGTTAGGTCTACACAACCTGTGCACAGGTCTGTATGATGTTTAGGGTTTCACATCTGCAATATCACCATTACACAAAGGCCATAGTTGTATTGTGTCAAGCCAATGTACAACAGGGTGTACACACATGTACATCACTTCTACTGTGTGTGTTGCTTCATGTCTCTGGCCATCCTCCATGGCCATGTGTACACATGTTCTGTCCAATGGTTGTGATGGCTATCTATTTCACATGTCAGTGTTATCCCATATGACATACACCCATAGGTATCATATGCTCCACTGAGGGCAGGGTTATGCAGGGTGGTATGTATGGGATGTGAGGTATGTTTTGCAGGATAGTTGAGCAGTGTTGCAGTCAGCCCACTACATGTCATGAACATGTCAGATAGCACATGACATTGTGTGACATTCATAGCAACGGTATAATCTACAAGGGTGTATCCTGTGGGCCGGTCATACTCCAGCTCCAACAGATTTAGAGTGTGTGCACACATATGCTCTCTGTACAGTACTGTTTGTATTTCCAACATGTATAATGCTGATATGTAGTATCTGTCCCTACAGTGAAACGCACCCCCACCATTGTATTCACAGTTTTCCACACATCTGGCAATGACAGTTTTGAAGGTTTAGTGTAGGTGTTTCATATAGTCTTCAATTGTTTCACATGGGTAACCACTGTGGTGCATTTCAGGTCTGACCAGTGTCTATTAACAGGACCACCATACATTATGTGTACGTGTGTTATTGCAGATAGAATGCAATTAATATGATCTGTGCATTATCAAGCCTGGTAAATAATAACAATCTCACCTGACACCGGCTGCTGTCACTGCAAAATTCCAGAGGTACCTAAACAGGAGTGTCACAGCAGTAAGATCATTATCCACACCTGTGTGATAGCTACAGGGTGCAACATCCATGTTAGCACATAAGCCAGTACAATACACTATACTATGGAGTATGCACATCTGTGCATACATAGAGTAGCAGACTATAGTATGTGGCATGTGTGCATACATGCCTTGCATAATATGTTACATTAAATATTGTACAGTAACACATTACTATGTGAAATATAGTTGTGTTATATGTGCAGTACTGACTTACCAGGCAACTCCAGGCTCAATGGTTGAGAGACACCCACCTCCACAATACCAGATAAAGCTTGTGGATGGAGGTCTGCAGGTGTCCCCAGGTTGGCCAGTAGCACCTCAGTACATGTGAGTAGGGGCTGGGTGAGTGCCCCCCCACCTGTTGCACCTTGTTCTCTGGCGATTGCATTAGCATGCTGTTTCACCCATCTTATGAGATCAGTGCAGAGTTGGCACACCTGCTGATAGGTGCGACTGTGACCGCCAACATCATTTACCCTCCTGCGGAGTTCCTCCCACAGGGCATCCCACTGCTGTGCATCCTGTGGCACATGGCTGAAGAGTGTTGAATGGTTGTTGAGGAGGTATGGCATGAGGACCTCATCCTCCAAGCAGGTGTATGCTGGCAGTCTGCTACACGGCATTCCTGGAAGACATAATGATGGAGACAGGTCACAGTAACTCACAGAGAAGTACAGAAGTACAACTAAATATACATGTGTATCACATTTATTAAGATTACAAATAAGTCTTTGCAAATCTACATGACACTAAAACCACTAACATGTTTAAGTCACACACATTTGACACTTACTGGTGATGTAATGTTATCACCATATACATGTGTGTCATGTGATGACATTGCTCATACTCCATGTGGATGTTGTCTTGACGTGGGCATGCCTGTTTGCCTGTACTGGTGTCTTTACCTATCAGCACATGCCTGGATGTGTTCACATTAATGCAATCAACCTTAATGCTGTGTATATGTCACATATATAGTCATACACAGCCTTTAGGGACGTGACCTGTGACTGCAGACTAGCTCGCAGAATGTTTTCCATGTATGTGTTTTGCCATATACATCTACATGGCACTGTACAGCTGGGTAGCATCCTGCCATGTATTGCCTGTGTTGCACATGTGAAACACATGGGACAATAGCTAGCCTGATGGTATTTGCAGAGTTGGATATCAACTATAGCATGTATGGTCATAGTGAACTAGTAGGCTATATGCCCTGGGCCATTTATGAGCTTAGGCAGAATGATTACCTAGCTGTAGGCAACAGACAGGTAAGTTTCAGTGGCCAGTTCAAGCAGTGCCACAGAACTGATCCACACTGATATATTTGGCATGCGGTCATGACACGATGTCACAGAGAGGAGCGATGTGCAGCTTCACTGTACAGGGCTGTATAGAATGGCAAGAGTATGTAAAGTGTATGGGACAGAGATCTGTCAGGCATGTTGTGATCCTTGTACTAGAAAGGTGGATGTCCATGAAGTATGTGTTTATTTGGGATCAGGATGTCTTAAGTGTAGTATGTCCAACATCTCTGGGTTGGACATGGCTTTATTCAGGGTAGGCTGCATGCTACATAGTGGAGCTAGGGAATGGGAAGGGCAGTGTAGGCCATCTACACATGGCTAATAACCCTTAAAGGAAATATGTGATCTATTATGGGTCACATGAGGGTCGAGTATGGCTGAACAACTATCTCTATATTCGCGGATGGCACCCTGTCATGATTAGGGGTGCCACATACGACTACCTGGCTGGTGTGGTGAAGTAACTATCAAAGGAAAGACTACTGTCCAGCTGCATCCCATACACACACAGTTGCCATTACATTGACCGCTGCCTAGGTGGGAGTTCATGGATACAGGGTTTTTAACATAGGGGATGACAATGCAATACTTTATTGTCAGATTGTGGCCATACGTCACACACAAGACATCTGACACACAAAGGCCCTTCTGTATGTTGAATGCAGCACACATTGAGTCAACTATTGCTCCTAGTTCATAGTCATTTGCAAACATCAATAGGCAGTTGCCTTCTGTGTTAGTCTGTGTGGTATAGATAACAAAGAGGGTGAGTACCAGGAATGAACCCTGTATACTGTGGCTGGCACTGGTTTGATGTGCGTGTATTAGTCAGACACCTTCTGTAGTGTTGGTTCTGCCAGCAGTCCAGTTGCCAACCACTCCTGTGACATAGGAATATACACCTAGTTTACTGAGTGTGGCTGGAACACAGTATGGTTGATGGTGTCCTAAGACCTGGCAAGGTCATGATATGCTGTGTGAATCAACCTTACTGTCCTCTACATCTGTACTGAGTACATCAAATACGGTGATCACGGTTTATGACCTTACAGACCAGACTCAGCAGGGTAGTAGTGCACTATTTCCCATTATCAATGGTGTCTCCCCCTTTGTGGGGTGTGATAACTGTTGCCGTGCACCATTCAGTGTGTACACAGGCTGAAATGGAGTTATGATTGAACGTGATGTGTGTTTGTAAAGCTGATTGTTCTTACATTTGTGTTGGATACACCCTGAGATGTTGACAGGTCCCATGAAAGATGTAAGTATGGCTTTAGAGAGTGCAGCTTGTATCTGTATAGTTGTTATTACAGGGGCCCTGTAGTGTTCGTGGATATATAACTATGTGTACCTGTTGGGGGTGGGAGTGGGTTTAGGTTCTCCAAGACCCTATCTGGATGAACAGGTGCTATTTCTGTAGGTGCAGTACTTCCCATGCCATAGTGCTGTGCAGCACAGCAGGTCTTGACGTTGCCATTATGATTAATGACACAGCTATAGAATGCTCTGTGGTTGGCCTCATAATATGTGGCTGATTAGTTTCACAGTAGCTTTGTGTGGTTTTATATGGTGTATCTGCTTCTTATTGAGGCTGACTGGGGATCATCTACACTCATGTGTGTTCACTCCTGCAACAGTTACTACCTTCTGTGGTACAGTTTAAAGCATGGTACCACCAGTTTGCCTTCTTGTTTGTATTTGGTTGAATCTTGGTTCTGTTTCAATGGCATAATCACTGCATGTATGTGACTGCTTAAGGTTCATTTGTATAGGATTCAGCATTTGCACATGCATTGTCCATCTGCATGGGTGCCATGACAGTCACCACTTTGCTCTTAGGAAGCATGACATTGGCTTTGGAGACTGACTATGTGTAGCATACAGTTAGCCCTGTTTGTGTGACTATTGTGATCCAGGTCATTGGCGTTGATGCAATCCAACATGCATTGAGCACAGGTGTTAGTACATGAGGAGTCTTCCCGGTTCATAATAGAATAGTTGAAAGTAGCCATTATTATGGTTTTCTGTCTCAAACCTAATCTTCTCCATTACAGCACATTATGACAGTTGGGAAATCCATGGCATGGTGGTGATCTGTCGCAAGTTGCAATTTGAATTCCACTTTGGCACAAAGCTAGCTGCTCAGCATAATGCATATGCAAGTGCAACTAGCGTGGAGGTGTACATATCCTTCATGAATATGGACACACCTGCAGACTGTGTGTTCTAATAAAGGATAATGGGCAAGAGGTGAGGTATGTGTTATAACATGGTCATGCAGGTGTGCTCTCTGGGGCATTGAAACATGTCTCAGCCACTGCACAGATATGTTCTCCATGTTAGGGATTGACATATGTGAGTCCATATAGTGTTTCTGACATGTATCATTGAGTAGCGAGACCCTCAGTTTATTGCTTGGCTGTCCCTGTTACAGCAGTGGACCTTCACTAGAACTGTGCATGATGAAGGCACTATAGTGGAAGCATGAGCCCTAGGCAGTATCCAGATTCTCAGGGGTGACAGGTGCAGGCCCTGTCTGGCAAACATCATGGTCTGTCAACCATGTTATCCCAGGCAGACAGATACTGGATACCCTATGACTTGCACCACTACATTAGACAATTGTAGAATGCAATCATTTTGTCCCTGTACTGCAGTATTATTCTGGTCAATGGCAGAATGCTACCCAGGCCTTGGGACATACCTGCATGAGCTACAAGACCTGACAGTTCCTACATGTGTTTCCATGCAGTCCAGGCTACTGCATCACAGGTCCTGCACAACAACATGGAATATGCCAGAGCCATGTGTATAGTTCAAAAGGTGGTCTGAGTGTATGAGTATGTGGCTAATCATGGCAGACAGACAGCTGACAGTATGTATGCCCTCGTATATGTTAGTGTGTAGCATAGTGCTAGTGTTTGCATTCACAAATGAGTACTGTTGGGCAAGTTTCTGGCCACGTGTTCTGAGGTGTGGCACAATTATGCAAACTATGTCATACAGTTTGTGTATTTCGTTGTCTGTCTCTTCCAGCTTGGGAGGTCATTTTTTTGGCCAGATACTTAAAAGCATCTGTGAATGAGTGTGATTTCTGGTAGTGTGTGGTGAGTGTCCTTACTGTGTTCTGGTAAGGGTATGTGTTGGTTGTGATGATGAGATGTATGTGTTAACCTACACTTCATGACTGTCCAGTCCAGTCATGGCTGTAGATTGGACTGCTTTCCAGCTTACCCCTGTAGTTGCATCCCAGACAATGTGTGGGGCATGGTGTTAGGTGGGTTTGGCAGTGTACATGGCACAGCGATAACATTCCCACAGGATGGCCATATACACAAAGCTAACATTAATAAACACCAGTAGCTGACTAGTGGACATGCCTGTATGAGCATTCAGTACTACAAGTACCAAGTACTGTATTTAGTTTACTTATTGCTTATGAAGATGTTTTAGACAATGATGCTCACAAGTAAATATTTGTGTTATGGACGTGACAACACTGGCTATTATGGAAACATTGTAGCTACCTTTAGCAGCAATCCTCCTCTGAGGAACACATCACATCCTGATAGTTGATTATAGATGATACAAGTGTCTACAGGTCTGTTTCCTTTTCTGGGTATATACTCACATATCCACCAGGACCATGAGCTCTGCTGGGCACAGACACCCACTCAACAAACAGAGTCATGCATCAATAGACTCTGATGCCACTATCAACATGATCAGGATATAATCAGATAGTGTAAGCCATCACCTATGAAGCAGCTATTACACATGGGCAGCAGTCTCCTACATCTTACACTCTTACTGCAGATGTTACACTGGACTTAAATATGATATGCAACCTGTTTCATTACCAGTACTGTGCACTACCTTACATACAGTATGTGCAAGTGGCTGTTAGGTTGGCAATGAGAGGTTAGGCTACACAAACCTGGTAATTCAACCAGTGTGTCTTTACTCTCAATATCCACTCTATGTAGGTGTGCACATAGCCATTTGGCCCAGCCCTGTAACAAGGGTCACTACATATTTGCATAATATGTACACATGCACAACTGTTATTGCTTGCAAATGATACTAGAGAGGTCAAGCCCTGTAAAAAGGGTCAATGCACATTTGCATAACATGTACACATGCACAGCTGTTATTGCTTGCAAATAATACTAGAGAGGTGGATATTACATGTGTTATGTGCATGGATAGTTACCTAGCTCTTCCAATTATTTTTGCTATCATGCTGCTAAACTGTCAGATGAATACAAGTGATATGTATCCTGTTATTGAGTATTGTAATTGCCAATAGACATAACTACTGTTTGCATAACATAACAAAAATGCTATGTAGACTGGAATACAGATCTGCCTAAAATACTGTACATTACACAGTTATTGGCACAATATCCCACAATGCAAACCATATTTGCACAGTAAGCCCACCTTTGACATGTTCATCTTACTTATACACCCATACATATGTCTATTGTTACAATATATCAACATATACTATCCCCTGTTATAACACATACTTGTTGGGCCAACCATGACACTGACAGTGGCTGGAAGCGAACTGGTGAGTTCCAAGCCCATATCATCCCTTGTGGTGTATGAGGAGTTTGCCTTGTGACCTACAGCAGTACACACATAGAATACTACAAGCATTACTACTGCTCAACAATACATCACTACAAGATAGCTATTTCCACTATATGCATTGATTACACTGTAATTCTTACAGAACAGGTACTACATACACAGACGTACTACATGTTATACATACCGTCTTAGTAAATGAAAGTGTTATTGACTAGTATAATACTCATTTTCAGTTTGTCTTTCAGTGTTTTGTACTGTCCTACAGGTAGATACAGATGGTTTGAATGTGTGACAAGGCAACCTTTTATAGTACAGATCAGTAACATGTGCTATCCCAATAACCAATTGGTGTTCCCAAGTAGCTAATTACGTGCAAATCAGCTGCGCTGCTACTGCCTTAGCCAATATCATGGCAACAGTGGAGTATAATTGAGTACTCCACTTGGGCATTGTCCCTTTGCCTTACTTGTGAGGAATACAGCCTGGAAGTGTTGTTTGAAATCTATTGCAACAGCTGTATGGAGACGAACAGTAATATATTGCGTGTAATGCCTAGAAGATTTGGTCTAAATGTGAGTACTGTTGTTATATTTCTGAACACTGCTACTTGTGCAGTGTTTGTCTGTACCTAATACTTCTGCGTCTGTACCTAATACTTCTGCATATGTTTCAGTCTGGCCAGGATGTTTGACCAGCCCAAGGCTGTATAGCTATGCATATAATGTTAGGGGGTTTACAGTGTGCTTACCAGACATCTTTAGTTTGTGTTAATGTGTATCATACCGTGCTGATAATCAGTACTCGGTAACACTTCCTGGTGTACAAACCTTTCAACCCTCTGAAACTGGATTAGATCATACAAACCCTGTAACATCGGCAGCTGTTCAATTGTATAACAGCGACTATTTCACATAGGGCCATGTTAGTGTGTCTGTCTGTGTCCAGGTATGTTAAGGTTTCAGCAGATGTTGTACAGTAGTTGAATAATTGGTTATGGTATGACAGTATGTATTGATGTAATTATTTTGGTTGTAGGGTAGATGTTGGTGGGTGTACATAACACATGCAGGTGTGTAGGAACCCCTTTTATACAACTTCTATATGTGTGTGGGTGTTCTTTCCCTATGTGAACACCTATCCCTTAGTGGACTAATACTATGGTAATTGCAGGCTGATTCATTAAGGCTTCCTTATAGCATGCAGGTACTGTTAGTCCATGAATCCTTTTGGCAATACATCGGAATGTAATAAAGTTTTGCTAAATGAAAGCTGTCTATGTATTTCTGTTATGGATATTTGCAGTCATTGCAGTTGTGTTGCTGACTGTGTCCATAGAACATATTTGTAATAGTGTATTGGCATATACTCTTCATATGTTATGTTCATATTGTGTGAATGTGTGATTGCTATGGTCCATGTTATACTCAAATATGAACACTTCGGATGCTGTCTACACACATGTATGTATATGTGTGTGTGTGTGTGTGTGTGTGTGTGTGTGTGTGTGTGTGTGTGTGTGTGTGTGTGTGTGTGTGTGTATATATATATATATATATATATGTGTGTGTGTGTGTGTATATGTATATAGATATAATATATATTATTGCATTCATCTGTACCTCATAGATGTGTAGATGTTTTTAACCTATCTATATAGCTACATATATATGTAGATCTGTATATATTGACATGTCTCTATGCATCTCTCTCTCTCTCTCTCTCTCTCTGTCTATATATATATATATATATATATATATATATATATATATATATCTTTTGGGATGTACCTTACCAGACACCTGCAGCAACTGGAAAGACCCCAAAAGTACCTCACCAAGAGGATCAAAGGGCTCAAACAGATGCCATATGCTGCCCGGTTAAAGAAACTCCAGCTCTACTCAGTGGCATACTGCCTGCTCAGAGGTGATCTGTGCCTGACGTATAAAGCCATGTCCAACCTGGAATTAATGGACATGCTGCACCTCAGAAAATCCAAATCTCATCGAGCTATGCGCTCGAGAGACTTGAACCTCAGCACTGAAATAAATAGGACATGCTGGAGGGACAGATTCATAACCCAGAGGCTCCCTTCACTCTGGAATAAAATCCCAGTTCAGGTTAGGCAGAGTCCCTCATTGACTCTCTTCAAGAGGAATCTTGATGAGTGGATGGGAGATCATAGGTTTACCCCAGGTATCACTTCTGTGTCACTGCTAGACAGAAGCACAGTATACTAACCTCAAAAAAGGGCATAGCAAAATTAATTTAAAATGGGTGCCAAAAGCCAAACACACTCTGGCTAGGCTTATAAATGCCCTAGGGCAGATAGCCTGGTATGAACCTATGAACCTATATATATATATATATATATATATATATATATATATATATATATATATATATATATATATATATATAAAAATATATATATTTACATACAGGGTTCAGTCCTGGGTCTTCTCCTGTTTGGTATCTACTTCTCTGAAGTGCATGCCAACACAGAAGGTCTTTGGCTAACAACATTTGCAGATGACTGAAAACTAGGAGCCATAATCGAAACTCCTAACGATGTGGACAAACTACAAAAGGGCCTCACTGAGACAGATACCTGGTGTCAAAGCCATGGCCTGAAGCTCAATGCCAAAAAGTGTATTGTCATCCCCTTTGGTAAAAACTCTGTACCCATGTACTACCACATAGCTGGTAGTCTACTTAATGCCAAAAATGTGATAAGAGACCTTGGGACACAGGTGGACAGTAGTCTCTCCTTTGATAATCACAGCGCCACAGTGGTCAGGAAATCCTTATATGTGGCTCATCTCATCACAAAATGATTCTCATCCAGGAAAAAAGAGGTCATTGTTCCCTTCTACTCATCACTCATTAGACCCATCATAGAGTACAATGCCCCTTTTGGTATGTACCTCACAAGACATCTACAACAACTGGAAAGACCTCAGAAATACCTCACAAAGAGGATTACTGGCCTCAAACAGATGCCCTATGCAGACCGTCTCAAAAAACTACAGCTTTACTCCATCGCATATCACCTACTCAGGGGTGATCTCTGCCTAACATACAAAGCTATGTCAAACCCAGAGCTGTTGGACATGCTACACTTAAAGGAATCCCAATCCCTCTGAGGTACACGCTCTAGGGACCGAAACCTTGTCACCACAATAAACAGAACATGCTGGAGGGATAGATTTCTGTCCCAGAGACTTCCCATACTCTGGAACAGACTACCTATCTATGTCAAACAGAGCTCCTCATTAGCACTCTTCAAGAAAAATCTTGATGATTAGATGGGAAATTCACCCCGGGGATCACTTCTGTGGCTCTGCTCGACAGGGGCACAGGAAAATAATTTTCTTGGGTGGCGAAAGCCAGGGTACATTTTTTGGCTAGGCTTGTATGGGCCCTAGGGCCGATAGCCTAGTACATACCTATGAACCTATGAACCTATATATATATATATATATATATATATATATATATATATATATATATATATTTATATATATTTATATATATATATGAATATATATATCTATATATGAGCATGCACCTTTCATTGGGTACATGGCAGGTTGAGCTATTTCAACACATTCCTCCATTTTGTGTTTTAAACTGTCTGCATACACAACTGGCATATGTACATCTCAGGTAGTTTAGTAGTATGTTACTCTGAGGCTGGAATACATGATTACGGGTTCTAATCCTGGAAGGTGTTATTATTTCACCTTTCAGAGTAGGCACTGGTAGGGAAAGTATGAATAATGCACATTTAAGGGGTTGTAAGCAGGTTTGCCCATGGGCTGCACGACGTTAAGCAAAGGTTAAACCTGTGAAGCGATGCTCCATTTAACAGTGTTTAAACGCCGGTTACCATCGCGCAAACCCATGGAAACAATGTGACAAGACAGGGTGTATTATGAATGAGAAAGGTTCTTGTTTTGTGTCCTTTTTATATTGTCCTCATACTCCATGTATACCCCTCCAGTTCACTTATTGAACATCCGACCCAAGCTCTCTTTGATGCATGATTTCATTACCCATCATTCCTCTCCCATCCCAATCTTCACATACACAACAATAAACCCTTCTATGGTGAATTAGGTTAATATTAATAGTTATAATACCAGAGCTGCATGTGTTTTGTGTACACTTCAATTCCTTTGGATTGCTTCTGTGTCACGAAGTGTGTTCATAGATGTTTATATATATGGCTATTGATGTAAATGTATATATATATATATATATATATATATATATATATATATATATATATATATATATATATATATATATATATATATATATATATATATATATATATTTGTATTAATTTGTAACAGTAATACATATGTAGACTTGTATGTGCTGGTTCACAAACTACAGTACATTACAATGTACTGTACATATGTACACAACGTGACTGTTCCATTTGTGGTCATTACAGTGGAATGCATATGGTATAAGGTGTAGTCTAAAGACCATGAAACATGTATGCACCTCAGATGGCTTAATAAGTCCCATGACTATAGTGTGCATGGGCCAGGGTTCAACACCTGCGATGCTTTAAAAATTCTTTTTACTCCAGAATAAGGCTCATTTAAGCAGTTATAAGCATGTTTAAAAGTGTTTGTGTGACATTATAGCAGTGGTTAAACACAGTTAAAGAAACTTTGTAACGTATAACCTGTGCACGCAAACATGGCCACATCCACTAACTACTCAGGATATATACATGTCAGTGAAGTAACATCTCACTATATGCTTACATAGCATTACATTCTCTGTTGACTTTACTCTCCAGCACACATGGGTTTATATGGGTGTTGCGAATTTTTATTATACAGACAATTACTACCTATATATGCAAGCTGTAGTTAAGGTATACTTTTTAACATGATAAACATCCCTGACTTTATTGGGATTGGGACCTTGAATGCACAGATACTATGCAGATGGTGCATCCATTACACTATTGACATTAACGTTGCTTCCGCCTATTTCCTGTTTAGATGATTTCTATGTGTAAGCTAGGCTAAGCAAAGGGCGGAGGCCCCCAAACCCACTGAGCTTCACTTACTCTTGAAATAACAACATATAACATATGTAATGTGAGACAATAAATTACATTCCTAACTACATTAGGCATAACCCCTCACTGACACACTTCAAGGGAAGCCTTATTGTGTGAATGGGTAACAGAATATACATCCCTGGGATCATGTGTCCAGAACCATACAGCCATGGGGTGGGGGAGCCCGTCCAGTTTGATAGCTGTGAGACCTGTTGGGGAAATTGAATGGTGTTGAATTGTCACATTAACATGCCCTCTTTAGATCACTAAGTGCCCCTATCACCCTCCACCACCCCAGTCTTCAACAGCTTCTGGCAACTCTGCCTGGAATTGCTTCATTGGCTATGCTTGACAGAGGCTCAGTTACTTTATCAATGCTGCAGAGAAAGCCAACACACTGTAGCTATGCTTCTAATTGCCTTGGGAAGATAGGTAGTAGGCTATCTGTGAACCTCTAAAGTGCAGGCTATCATAGCCATAATATGTGAATAAACAGACTTTCAGATCACAATATACAGTGAGAAATCACCATGTAGTCAGGAAACAGTTAAGTACAGCAAGAACATACAGAACACTGATACTTAGTCACTCCAAAAGCCTATCTTGGAAGCTAGAAGACTTGTATAAGTTTAAGGCTTTCTATTGCTTACCAGCAGGTTACCTACAGGAGAGATGAGAAACAAGCACAGATGGGAAACATGCATGCAGCAACACCATACCAGCCTATGTGTCAGCCTTAGGCTTTGGAATACTGGCCAAGGCTATTGGCGCCCCATGGTGCCTTATTTAGGACAGTCTTGAAGGTGATTACCAGCTCCATAAACAGCACAATAGCAGAATCAATGAGGGTTATGCCACTCAACACCAGGGGTTGTGATCACAACATGCATGCATTCACAGCACTCCTCAGGATGGACCTCAACATCTGTGCAGTAACTGAGACCTGTCTTAAGGCTCCTGAGAGTACACAAGCACTACCAGACTACAACCCATACCACACATTTCAGCCACAGAACATGGACTGACACAGACATGGCGGGGGTGTAACCATATTCATCAGGGATACCTACACCTCCAGGTTAGTGGGGCAGCATGATACCTAAGAGATCATCCATGTGCAGCTAACATCAGCCACAACTGCAATGTAAACTGTGGCCTGCTACAGATCACCCTCCATGACCCAGGACCACCACTCCACCTACCAGGAGACAGTGGAGAACATTACAGTCCTAACGCACACCCTGGCAGTGTCGATGTCAACAACCCTACCATTAACTGGGAAACTTACTCAAGTACTCACTTCCAGGCCTAGCGCTTCCTGGAATTCATAACCTCATATGCTCTGTATCAGGTGGTAACCTCCCTAATAAGGGGTGGAAACATACTAGAAGTGGTCATCACCAACATGGCTAACAGGTGCACTACAGCAGAGATTAACTGGTCACTGCTTAGCTCTGACCATGAACTATTCATTGTTTCCACATCCACACATCTCCCCCACCCACAGAAACCACAGTGTATACCTTTCCTGCAGCTAAATTTACACTACTCTCTAGTACTACTCACAGGGGTGGGGGTTTAGCAACCCCCATGCTAATAGGAAACACTGCTCAAGATACAGACAGATGTACAAATGCAATCTATAAGCACCTGCATGGATATATGGATTGTGCCATCACTGGTAAACAAAAACTCACTCCTCTAGACAAGGACACCAGTCTGGTGGACCCCTGCAATAAACAGGCTATACTACAGAAGTAGGACAGTGTTCCAGACAAACAGCAAATCCCACAAAGGGCAGACATCCGTGACCACTATTAGTATGATACGTAGGTCCCTCATGAAATCATCCAAGGATAACGTCAGCAGGAAAATACTTAAGGATTTGAAAGATAACCACAAAGCCTTCTTTGGCTATATCAAGGATCTAAGTGGTGACACACATATTTGCACTGTGCCAGTGAAATATAGCACAAAATATGCTGACCCTACTGATATCGCCAACATCCTTGCAGATACATTCAGTGCATACGTCACCCCCTAAAGAGCCCACAACACTACCCGAAAGGTACAGTATCCCACACATCAGAGACACACAGGTGGAAATGGCCCTCTCTAACAGCAAAACACAGCATCAGTGGAGGCAGATGTTGTCCCAGACTGCATCTTGCAAACAGTACAAGACAACCTGACCCCCCCCACCTAATTAAGCTTTTCAACCTCAGCCTCTCCACAGGCTACATGCCCATACAATGGCACGTGGCAATGGTTATTCTACTCCATCAAGGTGGAATCACAACTGACCATGGTAACTACCACCACATAAGCCTGACTAGCCTGGTCTGCAATGTATGGAGTGCATCCTCATGGCACTCATTAACAAAGACATTGGTAACCTCCAAACACGTGACCCAACCCAGGTCAGCTTGGTTGAGTGCAGTTCATGCCTACTGAACCTGTTTGACATCTTAAATACAGTCACCAATTCATTAGATGAGGGGAGAGGTGGTTCACACATACTACCTGGACCTCTCCAAGGCTTTTGACATCATGCCCCACTCAGGTATTATTGATAAACACACCAGCTTATACATACACCCATACATCACAGGTTGGGTTGCCAACGGGCTTACACACAGAACCCACATGGTACGAATAGCGGTCTCCAGGTCCAACTCTTGACCAATCATGACTGGTGTCCCACAGGACTCAGTCCTGGGAGCCCTACTGTTTGGCATATACGTCTCAGAGGTACAGTCAAACACAGGTGGACTATGGTAGACCATGTCTGGCAATGACTGTGAACTGGGAGCCATGACTGATAGTCCAGCTGACACAGACATCCCTCAAGGGGCCTTACAGAGACTGACACAGGGTGTCAAAGTCATGGCCTCCAGCCAAGTGCCACTAACTGCATTGTCATTCCATTGTGGAATATTAAGCACCCACATATTAACACATAAGTGGCAGCCACTTTGATACGGACGAGGTAATGGGGTATCTGGGGACTAAGGTAGATAGTGATCTCTCCTTTGACAATCATATCTCCAAAGTATTTAGAACATCCTTCTATGTAGACCATATGATTACTAAAGGGTTCCCATCTAGACATACTGGGGTTATAGTGCCCCTTTACTCATCACTCATCAGTCCCATCATAAGGTATAATAACCCATTTGGGATGTACCTCAGAAGACACTTCCAACAGCTGGAAGTTCCACAAATGTACTTCGCCAAGGGGATTACTGGCCTCAAACATATGCCCTATACAGACAGACTGAATAAACCCCTGCTGTACTCAGTGGCATCTCGTTTAACCAGAGATGATCTCTGCTGGCCAACACAGCCATGTCGAACTCAGGCTTGATGGATATACTCCACCTATGGGGATCCATGTCACAGTGAGCCACACACTATAGTGAGCTGAATCTTGCCACAACAATAACTGGAAGATGCTGGTGGGACAGATTCCTGTCACAGACACTCCCCATACTTTGGAACAACATCCCTAACTACATTTTACAGAGCTCCTCACTAACGCTCTTCAAGAGAAACCTTGAAGAGTGGATGGGGAACAGTAGATACATCCCAGGGATCCCACCAATGGCTCTGCTCTACAGAGGGTCAGTTAATGAATCAATGGGGTGGCAAACGCTGACACATTTTTGCTAGGCTTATGAATGGCCTCTGGCAGTTGGCCAAGTACCTACCTATGAACCTATGCATACAATATCAGCACATGCTGATAGCTTAATTTACTCTTCAGGTGTTGACTTACCTAGTACCAATGGCAGTTGTGTGTGCAATAGTTGAGGGCTGCTTATGTTGGATGCACACAGTAGACTGCCTATACATGACAATTTCAGGTAGTCTTGTGTGTGTGTGCCATACATTTTTACTGTGTGTGCAGGTGGAGAAAGGTGTCAGTCCCTAGGCACCTACACCATCAGTGTGTGAGCTATACGTTCCCTCCTTGCCAGTGCATGGGCATACTGGGCATGCCTCCATCTGCCTAACTGGGGCTGGCTCAGGGTGTTCATGGTCTGAGTACCTCTGTGCCTGTGGGGCCGGGCTGTGAGGGCCTTCACCATTCTGTCCCTGCTGCAGCTGTTTCCGCAGGATCATATTGTGTAGCATGGCACATACTATGAAGATGTGGACACACACGCCTGGAGAGTACTGCAAGGTTCCACCAGATATGTCCAAGCAACAGAACTGTGATTTCAGCATCCCAAACACATGCTCTATGATGATTCTGGTTTGTGCGTGTGCCTCATTATGGTGTTCCTGCATGGGTGCGTGTGCATTTCTGATTGGAGTCATCATCCAAGGTTCCAGTGCATAGCCAGCACCCCCCACCAGGTGGTCATTTGGGATGTTATCCGGCAAATAACTGATACAGTTGTGAGGCATGCCAGATGTCGGAGTCGTGATAGCTTCCAGGGCTGCCAGCACACACATCCATGATAATGCCCTGGGCATTGCACATGACCTGGCAGTTGATGGAGGGATATCCCTTGTGGTTTATGTACTGCCTACCCTGCTCACTGGGTGGTGACTAGATGTGTATGTGCATGCAGTCTATTGCATCCAGTACCTCCGGGTATTCTGTCACATGGTGAAAGAGACACATATTGCTGGCCAACTCCTCCAGTGTTCGGGGGAAGTATATGTGCTCATTGGCATGTGTTAACATGGCATCCAAGAACTGGTTTAGTACCCTGGATGCTGATGCCTGTGAGATCCCCATGATATCCCCAGTTGGTCTTTGAAAGGTACCTGTAGCTAGTATTCTCAGGCTTACACATATCTTTGTATCCACTGGCATGGGTTCCCCTCTGTTTGTTCTGGCTCTGAGGCATGGCCGGCACAGTTCCACAAGTTGCTGTAGGATGTCCCTGTCCACTCTGTAATGCTCTACTATCTCTAGATCACGTAGCCCCTGGTAGGTTACCCTGGGTCTGAACACTCTCCTCCTCCTCCTCTGGTGCCTGAGGTGGTCATGTACATCATCCTCCACACCACCTTCAGTCTCCAACACATGCTGGTGGATCAAAGCTATGGCACCCCCTAATATGTACATAATAAAAGTTCCCCATCTGTATACACGACTGGTGCAGAGTGTATGGGAATACACAAATGTGTGTGAGGTGCTTTCACACTTTATACTTTTGTTCTATGGACACTGCTGATGTCATTGGGTGTGTATGAGCTATTCCAGCTGCAGAGTATCTTAATTATGGGTTTTACAATGAGTACTGCAAGTTTGAGGCCTTTACAGTGGAGTTATGCTTGCCTGCCTTGATTAATCTGTTGCTCTTTAATTCACTTTTAAACCTGGATCCCCTGCCATTATCAGGCATGCATCCACCTGCAGTCTTTCTTGTTTTGTACTTTCCCTACCCAGTCATGACAAAATGTGTCTTGTAGCTGATATACTGCAAATCGGCTTTGTTCTGTTTTGACACTTTATTGTTTTCTTTGCAGTACAGCCCCTCCCCTTTCCTGTTCTGCATGTAGCTGCTTGCAGCCTTGTTAGCTGTTGTCAATGGTCCACTGTAAGCTCCTAGGTGTTAATGAGTCATTTGTACTCCAATTTCCCTGCTTCAGCATTTCCTTATTTCTTTCCTATATCCTTCCTGTTTCAGCTGCAGTGCACGCCGTTTACCAGGTTTACACCCATTTTCATCTCTGTTCACATGCATACTCGGTTACCTTGTGTACTCTCAGCTAAGCAAAGCTATGACCAGTTTAACGCACCCCTATCCTGCAGCTTTGTCTAACTAGGGGCAAATCAGTTTAGCAATGCTCCAATGTGCTTACAGCAATGGCGACACATCCCTCTCTTGATGTCATCTTTATCTCAAGGGCACACCTTGGTGTTATAATGCTACACTGTGAGGTGCATCCTTACACCAGCGGGGAATCTGTGATTCACTATTACTCATCTCATTTGCATGGCATTGCCTACTAACTCCTAGCTAGCATAACACTGTCACAGCCCCTTAGCAACCCTTGCGCCATAGTATGGTGTAGCATGCCTGCCATTGACTATTACAGGGAAATCATGATATGTGTTACATTGCAGTTTTATTCTATATTTTTATATTTTCCTTGCGATCCCCTTTGTGTGCACTGCTGCCTTGCGCTTCCACGTCGTGATAGTGCGACTATATATATTAAATGTTAATTTTATATTTTGTACATTTTTTAATGCCAATGGCTACATATTTAGCCATTGGCATATATTAACAATATAATACATGTGTTTGGTCAGCTGTCATGGCTCCAATTTTATGTCTGCAAAAATGTAAACCGTTTTCTACAGTTTACATTTCTGCATGCTTACACTATGCCTGCACCACTTTTTGGATAGCTACATGCCTTCATTTGTATGCTACACTGCTGCACATGGGGTAATTAGCATACAGGGCCTGGGAGTTGGGCAGGCGTAGCGTATGCAGGTAGTGCACATGGGAACAGCTCGTACCTGGATCGCTCGGTGGCCATATTTGATGTTAGAACGTCAATGCTACGCCTGCACCTGGCGCAAGCTTTATGAATCCCGGGGATGGATATAGATATAGATATAGATATAGATATAGATATAGATATAGATATAGATATAGGTATAATTTATTTATTTATTTATTCATTCACCTTTGTATAATAGGAAAGTCTGACTGGGTAAAAAGTAACCATTTTCAGTAGAGGTCCAGAAAGAAAAGCTTCCGACGGATATAGTTTACAATACATACAACTATATGCTTACATACAAAAATACTGCAGGTACAATAGGTACAATCAGTATAAACACTTTAAATTTGTTATTATTACCAAGGCTGTGGAAAAGTTTTGAAAAATGCAAAACACAACAGCGCAATTTAGAACATGATTTGATATATTATTCAAGACATCGATAAAAAGTGAGGCAAAGGTCATTATGTTGTCCATGGGAAAAAATCATTAGTAACATCTGGCTAGTAAGGATGATGAAGCTCAGAAGGAAGGGGTAAAAAAGAGTAGAAATATTAATCATAATAATTATAATTAACTACATTAGAGATCAATGGGTGGAAAGGTTACCATATTCTTTAGTAAATCAGTTAATATAATGTTTGTAAAAAAAGAGGAAGAAAGGAAGGACGTTAGATTTAGGGGATAAGTTCACAGAGAAGTTCTAGACTTATTGGTTGTAATAGGAAGTAGAAGAAGGAGATATACCCCCAGATTCTCAAAGGCTTGCACGGCGTGCATGATTAGTGTAAGATGAAATTTTGCCAATATGGCAGCCGAGCAATCCACGTACGTGCACGTCTGATGTGCGTGAGTGCTGTAGCACTAGTGCTGCACACCCCCAACCCCCATATGCAAATCACCCCATTTGCAGGTGAAAACCATGCAAATGAGGTAAATCTGCCATCCAGGAAGCAGGAATCAGGGCGTGCAGGACTAGTGTAATATGTAGAAATGTACTCGGTTAGTAACCGAGGACAGTACTGCAAACTCCAAAACAGAGCTATGACAGCTCCAAATAAAGGCTGCATATCAGTGAGGAAGCATGCCGATGGCCACATAGAAGGCCATTAGCATTGCAAACAATGCTAAATGTACAAAATACAACTTTAATGATATGTCCACCGATCGCGGCCGTTGAAGCATAGGGCAACAGCGTACAAATGGGACCGGTGGGGAAATAAAAAAATAAACCTAAAAAAAACAGTCTAACTAAAATCAGTATTCCACCATCCAAGTCAATGGCAGGCAAACGACAACCTGGCCAGTGAGTAGTGTTTCGTAAGGGGGAGGCATAGTGTGACACATGTAACTATGCATTAGCAGGCAATTATATGCAAATGAGGGGAGGGATAGTGAATACCGGTTTTCCCCAGCATGTGAGGCAGTTCCCAACAGTGTATGAGTATGAATAGCTGAGTGCAAGACTAGGAAGTAGGTGACATCATGTGTGGGAGTGTCAGACACACTGTCAGCGGATTGGAGCCCTGTGGCTTGGGGTTACATCCAGCTTAGCACAGCAAAGCCAGGAGGTGTGTACGACAAAGTGTAAGAGGGTGTGCACACCATGCAACAGAATTTAAAGGAAGATAAAGGAAGTGAACCCAGGAATTAGCAGCAGTGTGCACATTGCAGTACACCGATTGTGCAGCGCACCCCTAGGATGAATCAGAAGGGCAATGGGAAGGGAAAGTAGCAGAATGAAGTTAATCAAGGGGTACTAGGTTCGCTGCCAGGTGAAATGTATCAGAACCAGCCAATTACACAGGCAGCAGACCAGCCCAGCACAGAATGTTGCTATAAACTATGCAAACACCTACCCCTCTGGTTTTTCCCACACCCTACACCACCAGTGTAAACAAGCGGAGAACTTTAAACACTCACAACAGGAAAATGCTAGGGGCTGCAATAGCTATCATGCAACTTGTGGAAGAGGCTGAGGGTGGCGAGGATGGGAATGCTGCCAACCAACCTACAGTGAGGAGACGGAGAAGAGTGTACAGACCCATGTAACCTACTGAGGGCTAAATGAGCTGGAGATAGTGGAGCGCTATAGGTTGGACAGAGACCTCCTACAGCAGATTGTTGAGCTGTGCTGGTCATGTCTGACACACAGAACTAACAGAGGGGAACCCATCCCAGTGGAAATGAAGGTATGGTAGGCCTAAGAATACTAGCTACAGGTACCTTCCAAAGGCCAACTGGGGATATGATGGGGATCTCACAGGCATCCGCATCCAGGGTACTCCACAAGTTCCTGGATGCCATGGCAGCACATGTCAGTGAGCATGTATATTTCACCCTCACCCATGAGGCATTGGCCAGCAGTATGTGTCTCTTCCATCAAATAGCAGAATACCCTGAGGTAGTGGGTGCAATAGACTGCATGCACATACACATCAAATCACCACCCAGTGAGCAGGGTAGGGTCTACATCAACCGCAAGGGTTTCCCCTCCATCAACTGCCAGGTTGTGTGCGATGCCCAGGGCATAATACTGAACATGTGTGCTGGCTGACCTGGAAGTTATCATGATTCCCACATCTGCCATCTGACACAGCTGTACCAGAAATTTGCCAATGGGGACATCCCACATGGTCACCTAGTGGGGGATGCCGGATACACACTGGAACCTTGGCTGATGACACCCATCAGAAACACACACACCCAAACAAGAACTCCATAATGAGGCACATGCACAAACAAGAATCATAATAGAGCATGTGTTGGGATGCTCAAGTCACGGTTCCGGTACCTGGACACATCTGGTGGAGCCTTGCAGTACTCATCAACTACATGTACCCAAATCATCCTTGTATGTGCCATGGTACACAATATGATCCTGCGGAAACAGCTGCAGCAGGAGCAGCAAGGGGCATGGCCATATAGCCCCCCACCAATGCCAAGGCCTGCATAGGCACAGAGTGATTTGGAGGAGGAACAAATGGAGCCTGCCCCAGTAGACAGAAGGATGCTTGCCCAGCATGCCCTGGCCTTGGCAAAGAGGCAATGCATAGCACATACACTGACATGGGAGGGACCCAGGGAATAGCACCTCTCTCTGACTCTCACATACAGTTAAAAGGGATACAAAACATTACATTACCTGTGCCTAACCATGCGTAGGCAGTGTACTATGTGCATCGAACATAGGCAGCCTTGCAGCACCACCTGCAATACTGGGATACCCACAAGATAAGGGACTCACACATGCCAGTCAGGAGGGGGGGGGTCACATACCTAACAACAGTCACAGCCAGCAGGACAGGTGTGGACAAACACAAACAAATGCCGTACTATGGCCTCTGAATGTGTGGTATGGGTGACCCCCACCCAGCCCAACATGGACAGACTACAGCAGGCCAGGTAGTGGGATGTCAGTTGCGATGGCTAGGAAGTCAGAAACTAATGTGTATGCAATCAAAAGATAAGAAAAGAAGTACACCGCTATGGCATAGACAGCACGATGGGTAAGACTACAGATTGAAATAGACTACAGGATATACCAGTACAGTCCTAGCAAATATGTACAACTGTCAGGTGTGCCCCCCACCCACATAGAAATACAGTAACAGTGAGGTGCGCCCCCCCCTCAATCCTGTGTAGAAACATAGAAATAGTCAGGTGTACCCCCCGCTATGCAGACATGTTGCAACAGTCAATACCAAATGATCAGTGGATACCCTGCAGACACAGCATGTTACCTGTCGGTGTACAACACAAAGGTCAGCTGTGCAGTACAAACCACTGGACATGCTCCACACATGCATAACAGAAGTCCTTACTGGGCATGCTCACACATAGAGAAATGAAGGCAATGTCAGTCATCCACATACTGAAAGGTCATACTGGGCATGCTCACACACTTAAACACATGAAGGCCATGTATGCAAACATGAGTGGACCAGACATATCCAGTGATTGCGATAGTTACTACAGACACATGTCAGTATGCACCACTTATGCCTTGCACACACAGTGGATAGGAATACAGACATATATGTAAGGACAACTCACCATAATATGCCAAAGGTAGATGGATATAGATGTGTGGAAGAGGGTGACCATGACAAGGAGTCATCCACGCCTGTCCCACCGAGCACACAGCCAAAGGTCCCCATACACATCAGTTGCAGATGTCACACACTGCAGTTACTAGCGACCAGTACCTGTCAGCACCACAGACTATGTGGTCCACATGCCAGCTGTGCAACATGGCTGTACAAGGACATAGTCAGCTAGTTGCCCTAGACACACACCTGTGACATATGACCCCGTGTGTGGCCACCTGTGGTGTGTCACCCCTACATGAATGGTGTACAGGCCATGCACACACTGGTCACCCCATAGCAGTACCCTGACAAGCCTGCTGAGGTTATCCAATGTGAGATACACCTTTAGGAGAGTTGTAGGCCAGTAATCTCTGTGACACGTCCCATAACTGCGTACTGCTGTATTGTAATAGACAAGTTAGGTAGGAGTTCTAACCCCAGACATGGCAACTGTGTGTGTGAGTGTGTGTCACTGTTCGTGTGTGTGTCTGTCTCTCACTGACTGTGTACAGAGCAATGCTTTTAAGGTACTCACACCCTGTACATTTCCCATACTCAACTTTGGCAAGGTTGTTGATGTCACCCACCTAGAAATACTCCCTTGGGAAAGCTGTTACCCAGTAATCTCCATAGCACCTGCTGTAACTGCATACTGCTGTAGTGTAGTAATGTAGTTAGATAGGAGGTCAAACTCCAGACGTGGCAACTGTGCGTGTGTGAGTCTGTGTGTGGGTATGTGTGTGTGTTTGTCTGTCACTGACTGTGTAGAGAGCAATGCTTTTTAGGCTACTCACACCCCTTACAAGTTTAATACCCTCCTTTGGCAAGGCTGCTGATGTCACGCAACTTGAAATACACCTCTGGAATGGTCATAGCCCAGTAATCTCCATAGCACGTCCCATGACATTGTATGACCATATTGTGATTAAAGAGTTAGTTAGGAGTTCTAGCCGCTGACCTGCCTGCTGTGTGTGTATGCATGCATGTTTGACTGTGTATAGAGCAATGATTTTAGGTTACTCACACATACCCAACTTTGGCAAGGCTGCTTATGTCACCCACCTAGAAATATTCCCCTGGGAAAGCTGTAGCCCAGTAATCTCCATAGCGCATGCTGCAACTGTGTACTGCTGTACTGTGATAATGTAGTTAGATAGGAAGTCAAACCCCAGATGTGACAACTGTGCATGTGTGAGTCTGTGTGTATGTGTGTGTGTCTGTCTGTCACTGACTGTGTAGCGAGCAATGCTTTTTAGGCTACTCACACCCCTTCCAAGTCGAATACCCTCCTTTGGCAAGGCTGCTGATGTCACGTAACTTGAAATACACCTCTGGGACAATCATAACCCAATAATCTCCGTAGTATATCCCGTAACATTGTATGGCCATAGTGTGATTAAAGAGTTAGTTGAGAATTCTAGCCCCTGATCTGCCAACTGTGTGTGTATGTGTGCATGTCTGACTGTGTAGAGAGCAATGTTTTTAGGTTACTCACACCCCTTATATTTCACATACCCAACTTTGGCAAGGCTACTGATGTCACCCATCTAGAAATACTACCCTGGGAAAGCTGTAGCCCAATAATCTCCGTAGCGCATGCTATAACTGTGTACTGCTGTAGTGTGATAATGTAGTTAGGTAGGAGGTCAAACCCCAGCCATGGCAACTGTGCATGTCTCACTGAATATGTAGAGAGCAATGCTTTTTAGGCTACTCACACCCCTTACAAGTCGAATACCCTCCTTTGGCAAGGCTGCTAATGTCACGCAACTTGAAATACACCTCTGGGATGATCATAGCACGTCCTGTAATAACATCGTATGGCCATAGTGTGATTAAGAAGTTAGTTGGGAGTTCTAGCCCCTGATCTGCCAACTGTGTGTGTATGCGTGCATGTCTGACTGTGTAGCGAGCAATGCTTTTAGGTTACTCATACCCCTTACATTTCACATACCCAACTTTGGCAAGGCTGCTGATGTCACCCACCTAGAAATACTCCCCTGGGAAAGCTGTAGCCCAGTAATCTCCGTAGCGCATGCCGTAACTGCGTACTGCTATAATGTGATAATGTAGTTAGGTAGGAGGTCAAACCCTAGACGTGGCAACTGTGTATATGAGTCTGTGTGTGCGTATGTCTGCATGTCTGTTTGTCACTGACTGTGTAGGGAGCAATGCTTTTTAGGCTAGTCACACCCCTTACAAGTTGAATACCCTCCTTTGGCAAGGCTGCTGATGTCACGCAACTTGAAATACACCTCTGGGATGATCATAGCCCAGAAATCTCCGTAGCATGTCCCGTAACATCATATGGCCATAGTGTAATTAAGGAGTTAGCTGGGAGTTCTAGCCCAGACCAGCCAACTATGTGTGTATATGTGCATGTCTGACTGTGTAGAGAGCAATGCTTTTAGGTTACTGACACCCCTTACATTTCACATACCCAATTTTGGCAAGGCTGCTGATGTCACGCATCTAGACATACACCTGTGGGAAGGTTGTAGACCAGTAACCACTTTAGCACATCCTGTAACTACATACTGTTGTATTGTGAATTAAAAGCGTGGTTCGGTTCCATCCCCACACATGGCAGTTCCGGATGTATTGTGTGTGTCACTGTCTGTGTAGGGAGAAATGCATTTTAGACTAGTCTCTCGCAGTCATTTCAAAGCCCTACTTTGGCAATCCTGCTGATGTCAGTCAGTGTGAAATACACTTTTGGGCAAGGACTACTCCAGTAATATCCGTGCTGTGTACTATAACTGCAACTTGCTGTAGTGTAATACATTATTTAGGTAGGGGTTCTACTCTCAAACATGATATGTGTGTGTGTGTTTGTAACCCATATCCTGTGTAGAGGTGGTTGTGACTGTGTTGCCAATGTGGAGCGGATTTTGCATATTTCTTCTATGGTGGTCATACTATATATCACAATGTCCACTGTACAGAAATAACACATGTGATATAGCTGAGAGGCTGGGGTTCAGAGCCATACCCAGACATGTGACATTAAGGCTAGGCAATCACAGTTAGCAATCCCAGTATTACCCAGAGCACACTCTCACCCCATGTGTCATACACATACACATGCCTAAGTAACAGCCAATATGTGGGTAGTACACTGCATATTGGCAACTGATAGTAACTATGGAGTGACAGCGGTGGGCTACAGAGAGAATGACACCCAGTACATCTGTCCAATATGCACATACATGCAGACAGTGCACCTCCCCCATGTTCCCCAATGGACAACTGCACCACCTGTGGTGCCATGACACGTGACCCACAACGGACATACCATGCCTGACAACATGCCCGTATGGACAGATGCCACTGACATGACGGAATGCTGATAGCATGCACACCATATAGGTGCAAGGTAAAGCAGCTGGCATTTACCAGCTCCCGCCACAGGTGGGCAGGACTGGCACATCTGATGATAATCTGTGTTCGCAACATGGGCCGGACACCCCAGGTACAGTTCCACATGTCACTGTACATGCATGTGGAAGGTGTGCACATCCCAGATGCCGTCCATGTCATGGATGAAGGAACACAGACATGGCAAGAGATGCACAGCATTGCCCACACACAGTAGTCACCCAGGTGACTGGATGGGGTATACAGTACCCACCTGTGTGGGCAAATGCAAACACTACATCCCTGAGCCACAATGCAGACCATTGTCATGTGGCCTGATGCCAAGGTACACCCATCGCCTAGCCATGGACAGCCATCTGGTGCAGTCGAACACCACACACCTGTGCAGACATGCACACATGCATGTCAGTAGTTGCACCCTGTGTGTTTGTGTGTGTGTTGCATGCTTCAGATGTTCACATCCACACACCCTACAACCCCTATGGGCATACTGCAGCATGCTGTCTGATGTCAGACACCTTCCCATACCCTTCACCCGTACACCCCCCGTATGACCTTTGTGGTGCATGGGATACCTGTACAGTGATGTGACATGGCAATCCCACAACCAATGAGTTGTACACCTGGCCCTGCCACATGTGTCAATGTATGTGTGTCCTTGTGAGAGTGTGGCTGTGTTGACGCTGGCACCTGTTCATGCTGACAGGCATGTGTATGTCACCTACTGTACAGCTACTGTATCCCTGTTGCAGATGTCACTCATCATCACATATATGTTCTGAGTGCTCCACAACAGGTAGCCCATGTGTTGCATCCAGTAATTACAGTGAACTGTGCTAGCACTACATAGTTGTCAGGGATTTGATACCCTGTGCTGTCAGGTGTGTGACACAATTGTGCTTAAGTTTTACCCTCCCACCCCTCCCTGACATGTATTAGCCTCTGTCTGCATCCCCCACCCCCTCTCAGGAGGACATGGAAACCTACACCTGCTTTGCTTAGGCAGCAGCATGTGTAATGTAAGTAATGCTCATGATCAGTTGATGGCCTCTGCATGAATCACAGCCCTCCCCTAGCTGATTGCATGGGAAACAGCTGTGGTAACATCACCATCACCAATTGTATGGAAACACACTCCAATACCCAGGAACATCATGGTGGTGTTTGTCTTTTTCACCCACTGTGAGCAGGAACTAGATCTGTTGTGTGCCAAACAGCATCCCAGATGGATTGTGGTATACCACTAACAACATACACTGTGGAAACAGTGCAACAAATGGGAGGTGGATGTGCCTGACCTGACTACAGACTTTAAGTGCCACTATAATGCTTTTGGAGTAATTTTGCTTTCACAGTGTTTGTGTGGATATGGCTGATGTACATGTCTCAATGCTTGCCATGTCAGTTCCATGTTATGTTGATGGGGAATCTCCATCTGCAAGGTCATCTGCAGCCTGGGCAGTGTTGCGTCCATGGTTGCATGTGTCACCCACGGAGCATCTAGCTGTTGTCTGCTAAAGGTAGTGTGAGGATTGCAGTCAGTAGATGGAGAAAGCTGTGGTAGTCACAGACGTCATATCCCTCAAAGGACATATGTTGCAACAACTCTGTAACAACAGTAAATGTATGTGGTCATCACAGCAACATGTCAATATTGGCCCTGCGTATGTGCTCCCAGCCAGACCTCTGTCAACCTTTGTACATATGTTGTGCATGAAGTCGTGCATATGTGCTGTACACCATACTTTGTGGCATCATATCTGAGAACAAGCCACTGATATATCTGACTGCTACATATGTTATTTACAGTAGGGGCTACATTACATTACCTGCACATTCTGAGGATATTCGTACAGTACTAAGGTCTGTGTATCTATGGTGAATGTCGACAGTGTGTGTGTGTAGTGTTGATATGTACCTTAGCCAGTGTACAGACTGTGGTAGATGACATTGTTCTAGTTCCCCTACTATCAGATGTTATATGCTGCCCCACTGTATGGTACTGTAGTGGTGTACATGTTTGTAGGGCCATAAACACACGTGTCCCATACCACAGACAGCCACCAGACCAAACTGTGTAGCAGGCCAGTATATGTAGGGCAGTATATAAGTGGCACATATGTGGATGGTGTTGAACACATAGTTCATATACTGTAATACCATGCTAGCTAACCATATGTGGCTGTGTTCACATTGGTTGTGGATATGCACTGTCACACAGGTGTATCCTACCTTGCACTGTGACATGCCTGTGGAGCCTGCTTTATTTGCAGGTACATGTGCATTCCCTGCACAGTGCATTGTGACATGCCTAGCAGCTGAGTGTACCTACCCAGTGGGATGTCATGTACAGATACTAGTTAGATGTCCTGCTGCCGGACCTCCCCTAACAGTCATGTATGTCAGACAGGGCAGTGGGATGCAGTGCAGATGTATGTCAATACCTACTGTCTAGTATGTGGCCATGGCACCCCTGTACCAGCCGTCATACTATTGCAGGCCAGGCAGGGGGTGTGTGAATGCATGACCTATGGTGGACATTATATACCAGTTGTTTTGTGTTATACCTATCTACATGGCCATCCACATCCATATTGTCAGGCATGGTACACATGTGTAGCACTAAGGGCTTATTTGTGTACCTCTGGACTGTACAGACTGTGTCAGACCCCCACATATATTGGCCAATATCTCTGCTGCAGTCCACAGTGACATTACCTGCTAGCAGTGGTCCTTTGGATGTTGTTCAGTAACCAATGGCACATATGTTATGAGCAGATATAACCTGCCACACACACCATGTCTATGAAGACAATCCCAATGACAGTAGCAATAGCCTACTAGTATACCTGCTAGAGATACCTGACCTCCCCTGCAACTATGACATAGGGAACATACGGGCTGGGGTTGGCCTATGCTTCATGTTCGGGAAATATGGTGGGAATATATGTACATATACATATCCAGATAGCCAGATATATGATTACACATGTGTACTACACCCATTTAACACTGTCATGGCAACCACCCACTATTGATCCCCACATCATGTTTGCGCTGTCCCATTACATCTCCTGTGTAATGTGCATCCATCCTGTGTGTGGGCAGCAGTGCTACCAACAGCATGTAGCAATACCCCATACAGGAGAACCAGCACACTCAGGGCAGCCACATATTTGTAGGAGGATCAGGAAGTACAGACAGACTGCGAGTGGAGTTGTGTTATACTTTGTACAGTACTGGTGCTACAGGGTGTGGGTGTACATACTAGTTTGCCATGGAATGCAGTCCATCTGCATAGCACACAACTGTGGGCCTACCCTCATGCCGGCTGAGCTATGCCTATCATGTCTTGTCTGTCCACTACACAGGTCTTGTGTCAGATAACACACTGGCAGTGTGTGTGTGTTGTGTGTTACCGGTACATGGCTACATCCATGGCTGTCCATCCCAGCAATTCCCTGACTAAGGATATGTTACAGACTATACTGTAACACCTGCACTTTGCGTAGTGTATGGCAATAGCTGTCCACATATGTGCCTGTATTCCAGCCTCTGTCCATCACCTACATACCAAGCTGTGCACATATGTCATGTTGTCGGTGGTTGATCCATAGTGTGCTGGGAGTATAACACACCACTATGTCTGCCATCAGTCGACTGCCATTGTAACCCCACACATATGGTGGGGCTGGGGCCATATATGTATGGGTACCACCTACATAATACATGTGTGCCCTCATGCACTGCAGAGCCCAGTGTATGTAACAGTGATATATGGACCTGTATTATTGAGTTTAGGGGGGAGCACCATAAAAGACCTAGGCTGCTACAAAATGTGGGGGTATCAGGGCTGAGCTGCCTTAAGGTATCTGGATGTACAGTACCATATACTTCACCTATATACACATTACTGACATGGATCTGGGTACTGCAGAACTTCTGTCCCCTGCCATACATACTGTTCTGTGTGTTGGTTTGCTCATGATGGTGTCAGTTATGACATGTTATGTAGCAGTTACAACCCATGTGGTCATAAGACGTCTATACCACCTACTGTGTTTGTACAGTGTGTAGATAGAGGCTGTGAACTACACACCTGGAGTACATATTGTTGATTGTTAGGTATCCTGTGGCCCAGTGTGTCTTTCCTATTGTACATTGTGAATGGCTTGGCCTGGGCAGCAACAGCTGTGAAACTTTCCAGCTACTGTATGAGTGTAACTGGTCCACTGTAGCATCACTCCATTGATATAGTTGTCAGTGTCTGAACAGCTATATGGCATGGCATGTAGAACTGTAATAATACACAAAGACAGGTTACCATGTCTGTAAACCTGTGGGTGCTGTTTCACCTATGACCTCTCTGTGGGTGTATGTTACAGGCAACGATTGTTATTTGTATGGGTGGCACATACCTTGTCCAGTCATTCAGGGGTCAACTGTAGGCATAGTGGCTGTTCCAAATTGTGTGCACCTACCACTTATGTATCGCACTGTACATATAACTGCATGTATATGTGTAGTCTCATGTATGGTACACACACACACACATATATTATATATATATATATATATATATATATATATATATACATAAAATTATAAATATGTATACCTGTATCTGCATATCTGTGTCTGTGTAGCTGAAGCCTGGTAATGTTGATGGCTTCCACATAATACATTCCCCATAGGAGCCAGACTGTACTGCATGATATGTTGCCAATAACAGCCTGACATCATACAGGTGGGATGTAGTACAGGTAACATCATGTGCCCATGTTGCCACTGGCCCTGTTTATGGGATCTCCAACACTTAGTAGTGTATTGCAGGGTGGATGTGTTTGGCTGGGGGATGCCTATTTGTACTACTCATATAGTGTGTGGTGCCTCTAAACCCCATTAATGTAACATGTAGCCTGTTATACTGCACTCCCTAACAGCTATATGTGCCTTGCAGTACCAGCACAACAGTGTTGCACCAATGGGTTGGTAGGTATGGGAATCCCATTGAGGTCTGCCACGTGTGTGTATATGTACATGTGTTTATATCTGTAGGGTACACCGGCCCGAGTCCACATACTCCTATTACAATACACATTGCCACACAGTAGTACAGATATTGTTGTTGTCGCCCATAGGTGTGACAACGCAATGCAACACCCTACTATGCCTGTGGCATATGCATGACATGCATATCCCTGTAGTACTACTGTTGTGATATATAACGGGTTGTTTTTGCATCATGGCCAATGTGTGATAGTGGGTTTGTCAGAGTATCAAGATGGGTTCTAGTGTGTACAATATCCAGTGGGGGATGTAGGTGCTGTGTACACTGTCTTTACACCATAGTACACCTGGTAGATGGCCCACTTACCACTCTCAGGTGGCCAATGTCACCATCAACCATAAAGGTAACAGATAACATGATATAGCCCAGTTACACATGTGCTGTGTGCAAACTACATGTAACACAATGGACACATAGACTAGTTAGTTAGCAACTATACAACCAGGTCTCTAAGATGTGTGTCTACCTGTTATGTGTCAGTCAATGTGTATATGATGGTATGACACACTATGTATTCACCACATACAAACATTACACCCCCCATTACCATATTGTACATGTCTGTGGATGGTCTGCATGTAGCACGTGACCTGGTACACACCTCACCCTACAGATGGTGTCATGTGTGCAATGACAGCCACACAGTTAAGTAGCACTACATACCTGGGTTGGGGTCTAGACACAGTGTCGCTATGTAAGGATGTGTGTGTATGTGGATGGGTTGACATAAGGGTGCAGATTATGCCTGTACCAGTAGGCCACCGGTCATGCTTGCATGGCTATTAACTGTTATACATACCTGTGGCATGTGTGCAACTGTACACCACATAAGTCACGGCCATGGTGTCACCACACTGATGTACCCCTGTGGAATATGGCTGCAGACCATCCTCCTGCTGACACATGTATGCCTACAGCACAAATGGATGACAGTATGGGGATATCAATTGGTGTTACCAATGGCTGAGATGCATCATAGCTGCATGGCTACACTACCTAACATGTATGCAGTACACATTACCCCTGACTACATTCTACACTGCAGTACATTACAGCACTCTATAACAGTCACAGTTTGCATCAGAACCATGTTAGCCTGTCCCTGCATCGATGTTATGGATGGCAGGGATGTGGCACAGGTAACATCATATGCACAGGGTGTGTGAATGTCATCTTAGCTGCAGTCATTGTGTACATCAGAACCATGTTAGCCTGTCCCTGCATCGATGTTATGGATGACAGGGATGTGGCACATGTATCATCATATGCACAGGGTATGTTGCAGGTGTGCCAGAGGCCGAGGCTGGTCAAAACATGTGCCACCATGTGTGTGGGCGAGGGGTGTGGTTCCTTGATTGGGGGTGTGGTGATGTGGTGTCTGTCCATATGGGGTCGCCCTAGGTGTGGTTGCATAGTGTGCGGGTATGCATGCACACAGTTCCACTATGTGGCTGCCCTATATGGGTAAGGTTGGACAGCTGCAGACCATACCTGGTAGGGTCTGCAGTTCAGTGCCTCCGGCAATAGACATGCTGACCGTGCCTGTCAGAGGTTCCATGGGCACGTGCAGGTACAGATCTTGAGGTGCTACTCTCTCCTGATGATGACATTTGTCCTCTGGAATCAAGTCCTGCCTGGGCCTGGCCAGGGCCATGTGCATGTGGCCTGCTGTGGTGTGGATAGCAGCCCCTGTGGTGCGCTGGGGCTAGTACTGACACTACAGGAGTGGCTGTGCATCCTGGCACATCCACATTGACTGCCAGCTGCTGGTGTCTCTGGCCTACGTCCACATGGCCATCACACCACTCCCACCACACATTCTAGCACAAACATACCACGGTCGAGGAGGCCAACCATCTCACCCTACTGTCTATCCATGACCTCGGTATATTCACAGAAGGCAACAGCGAGGTCATGGAGGGGGGCACTTAGAGCTGCGAAAGCAGACCTCTGCAGCCTCAGGACCTGTCTGGAGTGCATTTTCATATGTGCCTGTGCCTCCATTATGGCCTGAAACATGCTCCTGGTGGTACCAGTTGTGGCACCTTTGCCAGGGGCAGGATGACCTTCGGACCTCCCACGAGCACCACAGTACATCTGCTGATGTGGTGGCCTTCTGGACATCTGGCTATGCTGACTGTGACCCGACACAAGTGGCATGGACACCACACTTTCCTGGTCATTGCCATCAATCACCAACTGTAACTCCGCTATGGCCACATGTGATGGGGTTTGTAGGGGCACTGTAACTGTGTGCAGACTTGGGGTGGCTAGGAGGGTGATGACACATGTTGGAGCAGTGTCGGCCTCTGACAACCCCACCTGTGCCTCACCTGTACCTTCATCATCATTGGTGTCTGTAGGGACACCTACCTCAGTTTTCATGCAGGAGGGACCCTGACCCACCTCACCACCTGTAGGGGAAACAAATACACATGTTAAGACCTATACAGCAGTGCATAATAGTACATACACTCACACAAACTCACACTGACAGCCACCTTACTACCTCACCTTCCCTGAGTTTACAGACAGTCCTACAGTCAGTTACATATATTCCCCTTTCTGCATGGCACTTGCTAATATACATGCATCACTATAGTCCACTAACATATCCCTCCCCATGCCTACACGTGTGGTTAACTCACATGACCTGTTACTCCATCACCTCCCTGACCTGGGTGGAGTAGGTTGTACATGGCCTCACTGCTGTCACCCTGTATTACCCTGTGTATGGGCAGTAATGGTGTACAAGGCCCCTATATGGTTGGGGCTGCTACATTCACTACATATGTCACACACCAGAACCTCACACTACAGTCTTGCTCAGTCCATGCCACATCTGCTGCACAAGCAACCTATCATGTGGACAACAGTACTATCTGGATACACTCACTGATGTGCTGTGGTAATTCCCCATTGCATTTGTAGTGCTGCATATGTGGGTAGCCGGTTACCTATCTGCTGCTGGCAATATGATGTGTATACCTGGTATGTACTGCACTTCCCAATGCATGTTTCATGCTACGGACCTTGTTATGCAATCAGCTGTCCTGTGTTCACATACCTGACAGGTTGTCCTAGTGTCCCATGTCTCACTCCATGTACAGCACAATCCCAAGGGGAAGTACTGCCACGTGGTCAATCTCACTATCACATGTGCATACATGGACACACACACACACACACACACACACACACACACACACACACACACACACACACACACACACATCTGACATGCATCATCCACACTCCACTAGATTGCACTTAGGAACGCAACCGAGACACACACACACACCCCACACTCCTACATGTGGAGTTGCACAACATTTGCACACACAGTCCTTCCATTAGCCTTCTGTCAACATGCATTACATATGGAGCTCAACAGCATGCAGTGCAACTATAGTGACATCATGCTAGCAGCAGTGTGTGAGGGATGGGCTTTGTTGGTAGGTAATGGCCTCTTCCTGTGTTAACACTGTACCCATGTACAAAGTGTTACTGTGGACCTGTTCTGCACCCTGCCTTGTACTGTGCACCATACTTTGCAGGTGTAGAAACCATTGATGCATCTGTAGTACTGTGTCAGTTATGTCAGTTTCAATGCTCACAGTCTCTGTGTGTTGTAGCAACACATACCTGGGATGATATGTGAACAGCTATCAGTTGTGGATGCCTAATGTCTGTGTTACAAATCACAACATCAGCAGTGCATGTATAACCAGTACATGACTATTACACTGACAAACAGTGGACCTTACCATGGCTGTTAGGGGTGCCCTACACATGTCCCAGACCTCTGCATGGTTGCAAGGTCTACTCATGTGCACATCCGTTGGAGTGCACACACTGCTGTCACGACTGCTGTGGGGTCAGGGTTACATCTGCAACGTTTACTTAACCTGATTGTGTGCAGCTGCAGCCATGGTGGTACTGAGTGACACATGTCCCTACTGTAGGCCGTGTGTCATGTCACACGTCACATCCCTGTGGACACATTGCACATTGACAGGATGTTAGTTATCTTGCATGTGTCTGTTGTACCCTTCCAATACCCCAGCATGTTTTCTACTGTGATGTAGTGCATTTTTCAGCAACATAACATGAACATGTACAGCATGCTGTATGTGTAAGTGTGTTAGACATGTGCATGGAGGATAGCCCATAGCTATTACATGTCCAGTTTATCATCATGCATGAACATGAACCATACTCTCCAGATATGGGCTGCTGTCATGGTGGCATCCTAGAGGGACCTACACAGGAGTGCAAGAAAGCTGATGTCAGTGGCCACAGCTGTGGCATTCATAACAGGTGAGTGCAGCATTACGTTACATCAACAGTAGAATTACACAATGTTACAGCTTATACACAACAGTTTATTACTACTACACAACAGCAGACTATGTATATGACATCTCAGTTTTGCATGATGTACCTGTACAGATGCAGATGCATACACATGAGTGGTGTACTGATGCAATCTGGGACCTTACCTGCACGCTTCTCAGATGGTGTGTCATTGGCACCCACATCCAAGATGTGCCCTGCCGAGTATTGATGCTGCAGGCAGATAGGTGCCACTATGCTGCTGAGAAGCTCCTCCATACAGGTGAGAGGTGGATGGGCAGGTTGCCCCCCCCCATTGGGAGGTGGTCCCCCCTTATGGTAGCTGCACGCTGATGTACATGGTGAAGTAGATCGGTGCAATGATGCCAGATCTGCTCATAGCTGCGGTTATGCAGTCCAACATCATTGACCCTGTGGACTAGCTTGTTCCACAGGGCAGTTCTCTCCTGCTGGTCGTGGGCTGTCTGGCCAAAAATAAGTATGTAGTGCTGTACCAGGTGGTTGATGATGATAGCCATTTCAGCGGCACTGTACGCAGGAAGGCAACTATGCAACATGATTCCTGGAAGACATATGGATGGAAACAAGTCTGAGCCACCCATACAGCAGGGTTACCATAGTTCTTAATACACATATATGTCTCCCCTCACCATATCAGCTACAACAACACATTCACAGACTGCAATTATGTCAGCTGCTTACCTACCATTGAGACATATGTCGTATTGTACCAAGCTTTGTGCTATGTGTATGTGCCAAGCTTTGTGCTATGTGTTTGCAGCCATCCTTCCTGTGGGGACCCTTATCTTTGCTGGCCTGTTACAGACTATTTCACCTGCATGTCAGTGTCAGTGCCACTATATATATATATATATATATATATATATATATATATACATTTATGTACATATATGTGTAGATATATGTTGTACTTTGTTGCTATACCCATATCTATATGAGTGTCTGTATCTGTACACATACAGATCACATTCCATATCACACAGATATGTGGAGTGCATACAGACATCCAGTCTGCATTCTGTAACCGTATTTTATTCACAGCTGTGCTGTTCTGCCTTGCTGCAACACAGACAGGTGCCACATGTGAACACAGCCTAACATTAGGGTGGTAACTATGGTGTGAGATTGCTGGTACA
Source organism: Protopterus annectens (assembly GCF_019279795.1). Classification (NCBI taxonomy): domain Eukaryota; kingdom Metazoa; phylum Chordata; order Ceratodontiformes; family Protopteridae; genus Protopterus; species Protopterus annectens. The sequence goes on along the minus strand of NC_056739.1, from coordinate 758,937,602 downwards.
CCTATTACAGACCTATGGCATTTGTGCATGCTACATTACACATTCACATGACTGTCCTACAAGTGGTGTGCTCTGACACCCATGTGTCTATCATGGTGGCAGTACATCCACCAACCGCAGTTGTCCACACTAACATGACATACACAGATATTATGGCTGACATCCTTGTCATTCATTGCTGATCTGCACAGTTGGCAGGTATGTCCCACTGCTTCAAGGACAGACAGCATTGTCCAGAGCAGTTGTTCAGCAGGACATCATTACAGGGACAACTACAGATGGCACATATCAAACATTCTACATGATAAATCCTAATAATCTATACCACATACTACACTAAATTGCATACAGTTATGTTTTACATACCTTTTAGTGTTTGGACAGGTGTGACGCCTTCCCGGTTGTGGCCTGTAGTTATTTGTTCTCCACTGTGTGAGTTTCATTTTATAAGTTTGTTTTTGTTTTTCTTTTTCTTTTCTTTTTCTTTTCTTTTTCTTTCTCTCTCTCTCTCTCTCTCTCCCTCTCCAGTAGAGTGATTGAGTTGGTTTGAATGGCTTCCAGCATGGCTTTTTAGGTGATGCACATGATCAGGTGATGGGTTCTGTACCAATCAGTGTGCAATAGTTGCTGACTGCGTGCAGCCTGCTGTGTAGTGATTCTGTTAACCATCATCATGGCAACCCAGTACTATAAATTCCTTACTCATGTGGGCATTGTCCCTTCACCTTTCCAGTATGGAGGATATCCTTCCTGTATGTGGGCAGCAGTGTTACAGATGGCAGGTTGCAGTACCTATTACAGCAGGGCTTGCAGATACAGGACAACTACATAATCTTAAGAGGTTCCAGACCTACAGACAGAGTGAGTAGTGTTGTTATGTGCTTTGTATATTGCTGGTCTTGCAGTGTTTGCGTGTATATAGTAGTTTAGGATGGAATGCAGTCTGTCTTCATAGCTCTCAACAGTGGGCCTATCCACATGATGGCCAGTGGATTGTCTGTTTGCTTTTGCCTGTGCACCACACAGGGCTTGTCCTAGATATATCCCCGATAATCTGTTGTGTGCTATCAGTACATGGCTACTTCCAGTTGTGTTCCTGATGTGTTATTCCTGCATAAGGGTATGTTGCAATGAATCCTGTAACACCATCAATGTGCAGGGTGTGTAACAGCTATATTGCGAGTATGGCCCTGTGTTCCTGCCTCTGTCCTCTACATATATGGCTGGCTTTGTCCTGCTGTGATACGGTTACTGGCCTATCATAATATACTGCTAGCATTCCTGCTATCATCTCAGTCATATTGTGGACTCCCACGACATTTGTTGGTCAGGGTCCATACATGTGACAGATACATAGACATTATCACAGGTAATAAATGTACCCCTAGGCCTTGACTAAGGGGTGTGACTGGTGGCTGCTGAACTACACCTGTTATTGCTTATTGTTACCTATCTTGGCAAAACCTTTGTCCACAGTTGTACGAATTGATGGGCCTGGCCTGGACAGCATAGTACGTTATATATCCGCACTGTCTGCATCTACTTTTCTGTGTGGGCCTTGCATTCCTCACTGATTAAATAAGTTCAGATCTATGTGCTGTTGGTAATGGCATACATTACTGTAAAGTACACCATTAAAGGTTGTCTGTGTATACATATCTGTGTGTCGTCGCATGTCCTTTGAATAGTGAGTGGGCTATGTGTAATTCAGTACTCCTGTGCAAGTGTAAATGTCATTTAGTAGGTTATACAGCAAAACGATGTTGTTATACCGATTTCACATGGAAAATAGAATGTGCTGCAGTGGGACTCAAATCGAGAAGGTGTGCGCGGTAGGCGGATACTCTGCCCACTCCACTATTGCAGTTCTGCATAATTTGTATATTTCTACCCTAATGCCATACCCATGCTCCCTTTTCCTGGCCCCCGAGCTCCACGTACATGGCATCCATCCATTCTGCAGTTGCTAGCCCTGCCATACCACACCTCCACACATTTCCCTCTCTGCACGTCTTGGTACTCCTCCATATTACTGTCTTGATGCAACCTTCTGCAGGCTCTTCATCTGTTTAGTCCACATACGTTCGAGCCTTCCCTTCATCCACCTCCAATACTGGTGGAAACATCATTGTGACCCATAAAGTCTGGTACGTCCTGGCAGGGACGGACCTGTTGTTGTGTCACGAGTACACTTTGCTGGTCTACACTGTTTCTCCCACTGGTAGCATCTTGCCAGGGTTTTGAGAAGCAGCGGTTTGATCACACACCAGACGAGCCTCATCTCCTGCTTCTGCAGATGAAATCCAACCCATGCTGTGCCCTGTTTTCCATTCCTCTCTTCAGTTTTATACAAGACTACTGTTCTCAAAGTATCCGTGGACAGGAACTGTTCATTGGTACTCGTAGACTGCTTGGAATATTGTGACTGAGCACTGTGCAGATGTTTGCTCATATTAATGTAAATACATACATTTTCTATACTGTTGACTGACTGTGCCGGATGATATGTTTGTGATAACAGCAGCTAATTGTATATCTGCCATGCCTTTGTGGTAACTCACTTGGACTATAGTGTGCAGGGGGGGACTGGGAGTACTGATTATGTTGTTACTGGCCACAATGAGGGCTATGGGCTACAGCATGCCTAAGGCACTGTGAGGGAAGTGTAGGCAGGTAGGCACTGACCTAGGCTCAGACTTGCTGACCTCCAGTTATGGTGTCTTACACTGGTTGGCCTCCACATTGCTTAACCAGTGTGGCCATTGCTTACCGCCGCCCAAACAGGTGTGCTCCCACTTGCTGCTATATACCCCCGCTCTACTTCATGTACTTGTCGGTATTATACATGCTTAAGTCAGGTGAACATGACAGGTATGACTGTTCACGAAGGTCAGTGTAAGGTTAAGTGGGATTCCAGTTTAGAATTTCTGGATAGGTTACACTCAGATATTCGGGTTAGGTTTAGTTATGCCATACCTGTGTTGTAGAGTAGATGTGAATAGTGGAGGTGTAGGTGGGTAGGTGGAGGGGGGGACATTTTAACTGTATACTAGGCCGTTCGGCTGATTGGTGGGGGAGCAGTAGTGCACGTTTACAGGGTGTTGGGATATGTATGCGAGGCAGGACATGAAGTGTCAGTGTCAGTAGTTGGTGTAGGGGTATGGAGTGTTGGGGGGTGGTGGACTTCACCAGGTGGTGAGCAGGTGGTGATCCAAGTTTGCTTGGGTTTTCCCTTCATGTGTTATTTACATCTGTAGTCTGAGACAGCTGTGGTAATACACCTGGGTTGAGGGTTCCAGATTCTGCCAATATAGTTGTGTGGAGGGTGTCACCTACTTGTGACTGTGAACATTACTATGAAAGCAACAGGGGTCGATAGGTAAAAGTGATGTTATTGGGCCACACAGAGGGGATGATAGTAGGGGACATACACAAGAAAAATCTTCACCTGAATATTGCAGCCAGTGATGTAAAATTGTAAATATCCAGAGAAAAAAACATTGGTAGCACACAGCAGGTACATTAGCAAAAGTACGTTTAACATAATAGAACAAAGAGAAAGTAAGCTCTTTCGCAGACAACTGCCACTTTATCAGACTAACATTAAACAGGTTTAACAAAACATTTTAAATAGACTCATAGATCACATCGAAACCAATGAAAAACAACACATAAAAGCATGTGGAATACAAATTAAAGTGCTAGCACAACAAGGTGCTAATGTTATAAAATGAAATAGTCAACAACTATACAAATATCCAAACTATTAAAACTCTAATAATACCTTCATAAAGCCATGTATTAAAATTGTATATATACACAAATATATTCATAAAATACATAAGTATATGATCTGTGTGTTCAAAAAATGCAGTACATATAAAAAGTATAAAAATATATAGAGAGAGGCTAAGCACAGTAAATATTACTAAAAGATATGTATTATATATAATATATGTATTATATATACATATTACAGGGATGTGCAGGACGGCTGATGGGAAGGTCCACAGCTGGCCATTTCTTCTACAGCGACAGCTGTGTATATACCTTGCATTTGGGGGTAGGTCACACACTTACATCTCTGGGAGGGGGTGAGGACAGCAATAATACCTTGTGATGACAATTAGTTCGGCTTACATCCCTGCAGTGGGGTGTTGCGACCATGTGTTCTTTGGTGTCATTTAGTGGGCTTACAATGACACATCTGGCTATTCTGCTCATTGCCCTGTAAGCTAGAAATTGCTGATGTCAGACTCGTACTGGGCATGGCTGCTCGTTAGGTGTCGGGTCTGCCCAATGTACACTATTGCTTACATCCCTGGGGCGGTCCATATAGAACCAGTCCAGCCAACACCTGCACACCTAGGCCCATAATTACATACCTGTAGTTCTCCACCCGCACATCCTCCTTGGCAGTCTTCCTTACTCCAGGTGCAGGTCAGGTCTGGCCACACCAGTACACACTACCCACTACCCACTTCTCGGGACCCATCAAGTATGTTGTCTCGCCCCATGGATCATCAGGCTTCTCAACCTTGTAGTCCAAGAACATGCATGCCCTGCCATTATACATCTGTGTAATGGCTGGAAACCCAAACTGCATAGAATTTTTGGGTTGTCCCACAAGGGCCATTCTTGTCATTGTTTCAAGATTAGACTTGGCGGGTGACTCCTACTGGTAGTATCCTGCCTGCAGTCTGAGAAGCAATGGTTTGTTTACTTTAATTGTGTGTTTGTATGTTTCACCTGTCTAGTTGAGGGGGGGGTTGATGCTACATGTTACATGTTTTTTGATTGTACTCCTCACCCCCATTGGCATGGCCTGTGCACATATGCAATTCTTAACTGCTGTATCATATCCTAGCTATATATATCTGTATATTTACACACACACACACACACACACACATATATATATATATATATATATATATATATATATATATATATATATATATATATATATATATATATATATATATATAGGTCTACGACTGGAGATCGAAATTACACTCCCGTAGTAGATGCCCACTAACGCGAAAGTGCACTTTCGCGAACACCACTAGAATGAATGGGCAATGTCCTGCACTGTGGTGCGTTAGTCACGGACCTTAGGATTATGGCTTGGGTTAAGGATAGTCGATAGCCCTACTAGCTATCCACTATCCTTAACCCAAGCCCTAATGCTAAGGTCCGTAACCATTCACTCAAGTGTTGTTCACGAAAGTGCACTTTTGGTGAAGTGCACTTTCGCGTAACCGTGGGTCTACTGTTTATTTTCAAAAAAGTAAGTTTTCAATTTAAATATATATAGATATATATATATATATATATATATATATATATATATATATATATATATATATATATATATATATATATATATGTATATATATATATATATATATATATATATATATATATATATATATATAGGTTTAATATTGAATTGTTGACCCTGACATGTGCGACTCGAGGTGAACGAACCCGGAAATGCGATCATCACTACACCGACTCCCAGATGTGCGAACGGCAAAACCTCGCCCCTGTTCAACCCATGGTAGCATGGGTGTGGAGGTGTTGTGCGGCCGGTAATGTTGAAAGCCGAATGGGTTTCGATAGCGAACAGTATTCGTAGTATCAGTTCGCTAGCGAACACCATTCGCAGTTTCAGTTCGCGCAATCATGCCGGTGGGGTGGCCGTTCGAACGAAGTGCGTTCGGCTATTTAATAGTAAACCATATATATATATATATATATATATATATATATATATATATATATATATATCTGTATATGTATGCATATGTACATATATATATATATATATATATATATATATATATATATATATATATATATATATATATAGATATACACAGCCAAGCTTGTTCCGACTCAGCCAAGCTCTTCATGGTCCTGCAGAGCGGTATTAGCAGCACAGACACGAAAAAGAGTGACAGCTACCTGATTAAGTATTTCTTTGCTACCTTTACATTAGCGACTGCATTTTCTCTCCTAAAAGTGACTTTGTGACTTCTGTAATACCTTAATAAACTTGAAACTGCATTTTTGCTTACCTGCACTTTTAAGTCATTGTTTGTTGTTTGATTTAACTGTTAAGGCTGCCCACTCAAGTACGCTAGCCTGTGCAAAGCATATACTGTGTTTTTCTCCCTCTGATACTGTCCTAAAAAAAGAAAAAAATATATATATATCTTTGTTTTCCCGCCTTTACTGTGCTAGAATAGTCCTGAATTCAGGTTTTGCTGTATTCCAGACTTCAGTACAAGTTCGTGTGTTGCCCATATCCTTACTTGGATAGGAGGAAGCTTCTCTGTTCACCAGTGAGAGTGGGGAGCTTTGAGCAGCCTATCTTTCCCTGGAGGAGTGGTCTCAGCCCAGCAACTAGTTGTTTATTGGCCGTTTTGGGCTATTTCCTAGCTCTTTCAAGTCCCCTGCTTTAAAACCCACTTTAGCACGTTTTTTGTGCTTCTTCCGACTCAACCAAGTTCCTCGTGGTCCTGCAGGGTGGTGCTAGCAGCAGAGAGATGAAAAAGAGTGACTGCTACCTGATTAAGTATTTCTTTGCTACCTTTACATTAGCGACTGCATTTTCTTGACTAAAAGTGAGTTTGTGACTGCTATAATACCTTAATAAGCTTGATATTGCATTTTTGCTTACCTGCACTTTTAAGTAATTGTTTGTTGTTTGATATAACTGTTAAGGCTGCCCACTTAAGAGTGCTAGCCTGTGCAAAGCATACACTGTTTTTTCTGCCTCTGATACTGTCACAGAAAAGAAAAATATATATATATGTCTTTGTTTTCCCACCTTTACTGTGCTAGAATATTCCTGAATTCAGGTTTTGCTGTATTCTGGACTTCAGTACAAGTCCCTGTATTGCCCATATCCTTACTTGGATAGGAGGAAGCTTCTCTGTTCACCAGTGAGAGTGTGGAGCTTTGAGCAGCCTATCTGTCCCTGGAGGAGTGGTCTCAGCCCAGTAACTAGTTGTTTATTGGGTCTTTTGGGCTATTTCCTAGCTCTTTCAAGTCCCCTGCTTTAAAACCTGCTTTACCATGGTTTTGCTCGTTCCGACTCAGCCAAGCTCCTCATGGTTCTGCAGAGCGGTGGTAGCAGCAGAGAGATGAAAAAGAGTGACTGCTACCTGATTCAGTATTTCTTTGCTACCTTTACATTAGCGACTGCATTTTCTCACCTAAAAGCAAGTTTGTGACTGCTGTAATACCTTAATAAGATTGTTATTGCATTTTTGCTTACCTGCACTTTTAAGTCATTGTTTGTTATTTGATTTAACTGTTAAGGCTGCCCACTCAAATACGCTAGCCTGTGCAAAGCATTTACTGTGTTTTTCTGCCTCTGATACTGTCCTAAAAAAATATATATATATATATATATATATATATATATATATATATATCTTTGTTTTCCCACCTTTACTGTGCTAGAATAGTGCTGAATTCCAGTTTTGCTGTATTCCGGACTTCAGTACAAGTTCCTGTGTTGCCCATATCCTTACTTAGATAGGAGGAAGCTTCTCTGTTCACCAGTGAGAGTGGTGAGCTTTGAGCAGCCCATCTGTCCCTAGAGGAGTGGTCTCAGCCCAGTAACTAGTTGTTTATTGGCTGTTTTGGACTAGTTCCTAGCTCTTTTAAGTCCCCTGCTTTAAAACCTGCTTTAGCACACTTTTTGCGCTTGTTCTGACTCATCCAAGCTCCTCGTGGTCCTGCAGAGTGGTGCTAGCAGCAGAGAGATGAAAAAGAGTGACTGCTACCTGATTAAGTATTTCTTTGCTACCTTTACATTAGCGACTGTATTTTCTCACCTAAAAGCGAGTTTGTGAATGCTGTTAAACCTTAATAAGCTTGTTATTGCATTTTTGCTTACCTGCACTTTTAAGTCATTGTTTGTTGTTTGATTTAAATGTTAAGGCTGCCTACTCAAGTGTGCTAGCCTGTGCAAAGCATTTACTGTGTTTTTCTGCCTCTGATACCGTCCTAAAACAGAAAACAAATTAAAAATATATATCTTTCTTTTCCCACCTTTACTGTGCTAGAATAGTCCTGAATTCAGGTTTTGCTGTATTCCGGACTTCAGAACAAGTTCCTGTGTTGCCCATATCTTTACTTGGATAGGTGGAAGCTTCTCTGTTCACCAGTGAGAGTGGGGAGCTTTGAGCAGCCTATCTGTCCCTGGAGGGGTGGTCTCAGCCCAGTAACTAGTTGTTTATTGGCTGTTCTGAGATATTTCCTAGCTCTTTCAAGTCCCCTGCTTTAAATCCCACTTTAGCATGCTTTTTGCACTTGTTCCGACTCAGCCAAGCTCCCCGTGGTCCTGCAGAGTGGTGCTAGCAACAGAGAGATGAAAAAGAGTGACTGCTACCTGATTAACTATTTCTTTGCTACCTTTGCATTAGTGACTGCATTTTCTTGCCTAAAAGCAAGTTTGTGACTGTTGTAATACCTTAATAAGCTTGTTATTGCATTTTGCTTACCTGCACTTTTAAGTCATTGTTTGTTGTTTGATTTAACTGTTAAGGCTGCCCACTCAAGTGCGCTAGCCTGTGCAAAGAATTTATTATGTTTTTCTGCCTCTGATACTGTCCCAAAAAAAGAAAAAAAAACAAAAAAATATATCTTTGTTTTCCCACCTTTACTGTGCTAGAATAGTCCTGAATTCAGGTTTTGCTGTATTCCGGACTTCAGTACAAGTTCCTGTGTTGCCCATATCCTTACTTGGATAGGAGGAAGCTTCTCTGTTCACCAGTGAGAGTGTGGAGCTTTGAGCAGCCTATCTGTCCCTGGAGGAGTGGTCTCAGCCAAGTAACTAGTTGTTTATTGGCTCTTTTGGACTATTTCCTAGCTCTTTCAAGTCCCCTGCTTTAAAACCTGCTTTACCATGGTTTTGCGCGTTCCGACTCAGCCAAGCTCCTCATGGTCCTGCAGAGCGGTGGTAGCAGCAGAGAGACAAAAAAGAGTGACTGCAACCTGATTCAGTATTTCTTTGCTACTTTTACATTAGCGACTGCATTTTCTCACCTAAAAGCAAGTTTGTGACTGCTGTAATACCTTAATAAGATTGTTATTGCATTTTTGCTTACCTGCACTTTTAAGTCATTGTTTGTTATTTGATTTAACTGTTAAGGCTGCCCACTCAAATACGCTAGCCTGTGCAAAGCATTTACTGTGTTTTTCTGCCTCTGATACTGTCCTAAAAAAAAAAAAATATATATATATATATATATCTTTGTTTTCCCACCTTTACTGTGCTAGAATAGTGCTGAATTCAAGTTTTGCTGTATTCCGGACTTCAATACAAGTTCCTGTGTTGCCCATATCCTTACTTGGATAGGAGGAAGCTTCTCTGTTCACCAGTGAGAGTGGTGAGCTTTGAGCAGCCCATCTGTCCCTGGAGGAGTGGTCTCAGCCCAGTAACTAGTTGTTTATTGGCTGTTTTGGGCTATTTCCTAGCTCTTTTAAGTCCCCTGCTTTAAAACCTGCTTTAGCACATTTTTTGCGCTTGTTCTGACTCAGCCAAGCTCCTCGTGGTCCTGCAGAGTGGTGCTAGCAGCAGAGAGATGAAAAAGAGTGACTGCTACCTGATTAAGTATTTCTTTGCTACCTTTACATTAGCGACTGTATTTTCTCACCTAAAAGCGAGTTTGTGACTGCTGTAATACCTTAATAAGCTTGTTATTGCATTTTTGCTTACCTGCACTTTTAAGTCATTGTTTGTTGTTTGATTTAACTGTTAAGGCTGCCTACTCAAGTGTGCTAGCCTGTGCACAGCATTTACTGTGATTTTCTGCCTCTGATACAGTCCTAAAAAAGAAAAAAAATCAAAAAAATATATCTTTGTTTTCCCACCTTTACTGTGCTAGAATAGTCCTGAATTCAGGTTTTGCTGTATTCCAGACTTCAGTACAAGTTCCTGTGTTGCCCATATCCTTACTTGGATAGGAGGAAGCTTCTCTGTTCACCAGTGAGAGTGGGGAGCTTTGAGCAGCCTATCTGTCCCTGGAGAGGTGGTCTCAGCCCAGTAACTAGTTGTTTATTGGCTGTTTTGAGATATTTCCTAGCTCTTTCAAGTCCCCTGCTTTAAATCCCACTTTAGCATGCTTTTTGCACTTGTTCCGACTCAGCCAAGCTCCTCGTGGTCCTGCAGAGTGGTGCTAGCAGCAGAGAGATGAAAAAGAGTGACTGCTACCTGATTAACTATTTCTTTGCTACCTTTGCATTAGTGACTGCATTTTCTTACCTAAAAGCAAGTTTGTGACTGTTGTAATACCTTAATAAGCTTGTTATTGCATTTTTGCTTACCTGCACTTTTAAGGCATTGTTTGTTGTTTGATTTAACTGTTAAGGCTGCCCACTCAAGTGCGCTAGCCTGTGCAAAGAATTTATTATGTTTTTCTGCCTCTGATACTGTCCCAAAAAAAGAAAAAAAAACAAAAAAATATATCTTTGTTTTCCCACCTTTACTGTGCTAGAATAGTCCTGAATTCAGGTTTTGCTGTATTCCGGACTTCAGTACATGTTCCTGTGTTACCCATATCCTTACTTGGATAGGAGGAAGCTTCTCTGTTCACCAGTGAGAGTGTGGAGCTTTGAGCAGCCTATCTGTCCCTGGAGGAGTGGTCTCAGCCCAGTAACTAGTTGTTTATTGGCTCTTTTGGACTATTTCCTAGCTCTTTCAAGTCCCCTGCTTTAAAACCTGCTTTACCATGGTTTTGCGCTTTCCGATTCAGCCAAGCTCCTCATGGTCCTGCAGAGCGGTGGTAGCAGCAGAGAGACAAAAAAGAGTGACTGCAACCTGATTCAGTATTTCTTTGCTACTTTTACATTAGCGACTGCATTTTCTCACCTAAAAGCAAGTTTGTGACTGCTGTAATACCTTAATAAGCTTGTTATTGCATTTTTGCTTACCTGCACTTTTAAGTCATTGTTTGTTATTTGATTTAACTGTTAAGGCTGCCCAATCAAGTGCGCTAGCCTGTGCAAAGCATTTACTGTGTTTTTCTGCCTCTGATACTGTCCTAAAAAAGAAAAAATATATATATATATCTTTGTTTTCCCACCTTTACTGTGCTAGAATAGTCCTGAATTCAGGTTTTGCTGTATTCCGGACTTCAGTACAAGTTCCTGTGTTGCCCATATCCTTACTTGGATAGGAGGAAGCGTCTCTGTTCACCAGTGAGGAGAGGGGAGCTTTGAGCAGCCTATCTGTTCTGGAGGAGTGGTCTCTGCCCAGTAACTAGTTATTTATTGGCTGTTTTGGTCTATTTCCTAGCTCGTTCAAGTCCCCTGCTTTAAATCCCACTTTAGCAAGCTTTTTGGACTTGTTCCAACTCAGCCAAGCTCCTCGTGGTCCAGCAGAGCGGTGCTAGCAGCAAAGAGATGAAAAAGAGTGACTGCTACCTGATTAAGTATTTCTTTGCTACCTTTACATTATTGACTGCATTTTCTTGCCTAAAAGTGAGTTTGTGACTGCTGTAATACCTTAATAAGCTTGTTATTGCATTTTTGCTTACCTGCACTTTTAAGTCATTGTTTGTTGTTTGATTTAACTGTTAAGGCTGCCCACTCAAGTGCACTAGCCTGTGCAAAGCATTTACTGTGTTTTTCTGCCTCTGATACCGTCCTAAAACAGAAAACAAATTAAAAAAATATATCTTTGTTTTCCCACCTTTACTGTGCTAGAATAGTCCTGAATTCAGGTTTTGCTGTATTCCAGACTTCAGAACAAGTTCCTTTGTTGCCCATATCTTTACTTGGATAGGTGGAAGCTTCTCTGTTCACCAGTGAGAGTGGGGAGCTTTGAGCAGCCTATCTGTCCCTGGAGGGGTGGTCGTCTCAGCCCAGTAATTAGTTGTTTATTGGCTGTTTTGAGATATTTCCTAGCTCTTTCAAGTCCCCTGCTTTAAATCCCACTTTAGCATGCTTTTTGCACTTGCTCTGACTCAGCCAAGCTCCTCGTGGTCCTGCAGAGTGGTGCTAGCAAATGAGAGATGAAAAAGAGTGACTGCTACCTGATTAACTATTTCTTTAGTACCTTTACATTTGTGACTGCATTTTTTCGCTTAAAAGCAAGTTTGTGACTGCTTTAATACCTTAATAAGCTTGTTATTGCATTTTTGCTTACCTGCACTTTTAAGTCATTGTTTGTTGTTTGATTTAACTGTTAAGGCTGCCCACTCAAGTGCGCTAGCTTATGCAAAGCTTTTATTGTGTTTTTCTGGTTCTGATACTGTCCTATAAAAAAAAAAAAAAAAATATATATATATATATATATATATATATATATATATATATATATATATATCTTTGTTTTCCCACCTTTACTGTGCTAGAATAGTCCTGAATTCAGGTTTTGCTTTATTCCGGACTTCATTACAAGTTCCTGTGTTGTCCATATCCTTACTTGGATAGGAGGAAGCTTCTCTGTTCACCAGTGAGAGTGGGGAGCTTTGAGCAGCCTATCAGTCCCTGGAGGAGTGGTCTCAGCCCAGTAACTAGTTGTTTATTGGCCATTTTGGGATATTTTCTAGCTCTTTTAAGTCCCCTGCTTTAGCGCATTATTTGCACTTGCTCTGACTCAGCCAAGCTTTTGTGGTTCTGCAGAGAGGTGCTAGCAGCAGAGAGATGAAAAGGAGTGACTGCTACCTGATTAAGTATTTCTTTGCTGCCTTTACATTAGCAACTGTATTTTCTCGCATAAAAGTGAGTTTGTGACTGCTGTAATACCTTAATAAGCTTGTTATTGCATTTTTTCTTACCTGCACTTTTAAGTCATTGTTTGTTGTTTGATTTAACTGTTAAGGCTGCCTACTCAAGTGCGCTAGCCTGTGTAAAGCATTTACTGTGTTTTTCTGCCTCTGATACTGTCTTAAAAAAAGAAAAAAATATATATCTTTGTTTTCCCACCTTTACTGTGCTAGAATAGTCCTGAATTCAGGTTTTGCTGTATTCTAGACTCCAGTACAAGTTCCTGTGTTGCCCATATCCTTACTTGCATAGGAGGAAGCTTCTCTGTTCACCAGTGAGAGTGGAGAGCTTTGCGCAGCCTATCTGTCCCTGGAGTAGTGGTCTCAGCCCAGTAACTAGTTGTTTATTGACTGTTTTGAGATATTTCCTAGCTCTTTCAAGTCCCCTGCTTTAAATCCCACTTTAGCATGCTTTTTGCACCTGTTCCAACTCAGCCAAGCTTCTCATGGTCCTGCAGAGCGGTGCTGGCAGCAGAGATACAAAAAAGAGTGACTGCTACCTGATTAAGTATTTCTTTGCTACCTTTACATTAGCGACTGCATTTTCTCACCTAAAAGCAAGTTTTTGCTGTAATACCTTAATAAGCTTGAAACTGCATTTTTACATCCAGTGCGCTAGGCTGTGCAAAGCATATACTGGTTTTTCTGCCTCTGATACTGTCCTAAAAAAGAAAAAAAAATATATATATATATATATATATATATATATATATATATATATATATATATATATATCTTTGTTTTCCCGCCTTTACTGTGCTAGAATAGTCCTGAATTCAGGTTTTGCTATTTTCCGGACTTCAGTACAAGTTCCTGTGTTGCCCATATCCTTACTTGGATATGCGGAAGCTTCTCTGTTCACCAGTGAGAGTGGGGAGCTTTGAGCAGCCTATCTGTCCCTGGAGGAGTGGTCTCAGCCCAGTAACTAGTTGTTTATTGTCCGGTTTGGGCTATTTCTTAGCTCTTTCACGTCCCGTGCTTTAAAACCCACTTTAGCATGGTTTTTGCGCTTGTTCCAACTCAGCCAAGCTCCTCATCATCCTGCAGAGCAGAGCGAGAAGCAGAAAGACGAAAAAGAGTGACTGCTACCTGATTAAGTATTTCTTTGCTACCTTTACATTAGCAACTGCATTTTCTTGCCTAAAAGTGAGTTTGTGACTGCTGTAATACCTTAATAAGCTTGTTATTGCATTTTTGCTTACCTGCACTTTTAAGTCATTGTTTATTGTTTGATTTAACTGTGAAGGCTGCCCACTCAAGTGCGCTAGCCTGTGCAAAGCATTTACTTTGTTTTTATGCCTCTGATACTGTCTTAAAAATGAATATATATATATATATATCTTTGTTTTCCCACCTTTACTGTGCTAGACTAGTCCTGAATTCAGGTTTTGCTTTATTCCGGACTTCAGTACAAGTTTCTGTGTTGTCCCTATCCTTACTTGGAAAGGAGGAAACATCTCTGTTCACCAGTGAGAGTGTGGAGCTCTGAGCAGCCTATCTGTACCTGGAAAAGTGGTCTGTCCCTGGAGAAGTAGTCTCAGCTCAGTAACTAGTTGTTTATTAGCTGTTTTGAGCTATTTCCTAGCTCTTTCAAGTCCCCTGCTTTAAAACCCGCTTAAGCACGCTTTTTGCGCTTGTTCCGACTCAGCCAAGCTCCTCGTGGTCCTGCAGTGTGGTGCTAGCAGCAGAGAGATGAAAAAGAGTGATTGCTACCTGATTAAGTATTTCTTTGCTACCTTTACATTAGCGACTGCATTTTCTCACCTAAAAGCAAGTTTGTGACTGCTGTAATACTTTAATAAGCTTGTTACTTCATTTTTGCTTACCTGCACTTTTAAGTCATTGTTTTGTGTTTGATTTAACTGTTAAGGCTGCCCACTCAAGTGCGTTAGCCTGTGCAAAGCATTTACTCTATTTTTCTGCCTCTGATACTGTCCTAAAAAAAAAAAAAACAAAAAAAATATACTAAAACTATAAAAAAAACTATGGGCAGGATTCACGAAGGCTTACACGGAGTTTAAGAGTAGTGTAAGCCTCCGTGTAAGCCTCCCGATCCAGGAACAGCCCAAACCTCCATGTAAGAGACAGCTAAAACGTCTCTTACATGGACTGGGCGTGGAAATGCTCAATACCTCATTTGCAGCTCAAAGATATGCAAATGAGGTATTTGAGTGATCCAGGAAGCCCAAAGCAGTCTGTGTAATGGACGTTTTAGCTGCAGAAATGTACTCAGCTGACAACTGAGTACATTTCTGCAAAATTGACAACGGAGCTATGTCAGCTCCAAATAAAGGGTGCATATGTTTCATCTAGCATGCCAATGGCCAAATATGTGGCCATTGGCATTAAAAAGTGTTGCAAAATTATTTAAAATAACTTTTTTTTTTTCGTGGGATTTTGATGTTTAACTGCAGCGCATACCCGCGCAAACGGGGTGCGCTGCCTAAAAGTGAAAACCGAAGCTTATAAGCCCACAATTGTGGGTTTTATGTATTACATGGAATGACAATGCAGGGACTAGCAGACCAAAAACAATATGGCCTCCATGTAGTGGTTGCCAAGGGGGGGAAGCTCAGTGTAAGAGATGTAACTAAGCATTACTAGGCAATCCTATATAAATGAGGGTTACAATACTGAATCACACTGCCACATAGGTAATGAGCACTTTCTGAGTAGTGTAAGAGTTACAGAAGGGGGAGGAATAGAGTAAGAGGTAGGTGACATCACGGGTGGGAATGATAGAAATAAATGTATCACATTGGAGGGCAGTGTAACATGACAGATGACAGACAGACATCAGGGAGAGAGGTGTGTCCCAACAGAACACTAGGAAAGTCAAGAAATAGAGGGTTCACACTATCCTTACACTCAAACATTCTTGATATACGTGCATGT
The DNA here is from genome assembly GCF_019279795.1 of Protopterus annectens. Lineage (NCBI taxonomy): Eukaryota > Metazoa > Chordata > Ceratodontiformes > Protopteridae > Protopterus > Protopterus annectens. Next base: position 758,921,916 of record NC_056739.1, on the reverse strand, counting down.
GCGCGTGTGAGCGCGTATAAGGCAGGTTCAACATGTGGGAGCGTGTTGCAAACCGTTTACAACGGTTTGCGTGGGCGTGCACGTGTGTAAGGCAATGTGCGCGCGTTTCACACCGTGTAAGGATGTGTGCACGCGTTTAAGTAGCTGTGAGCGTGCCTAAGCTGGTGTGCACATTGCTCCCTCTGAGGAAACAGAGAGGAAAAAGGAAACAACCAGAATACAGGGAAGCTGCCAGAGGATACTGCTGGAGTTAATTGGTGCAAACAATTGGAAGCAGGCAATTACACAGGCAGACTAGAAGCCCAACCCAGCACTTAAAACACTGCAAACAGCAGTGCAGGGTGTTTCTCTCAAGAGATACTGCAAGAAAGGAGTAAGCTATCAGAATTGAAAACTGAAAAAAGCTGAACTCAGAGCAGAAATGCTAGGGGCTGCCATAGCTGTTATAATCAGGCATAGGCGAATTGCTGAGGGTGGTGATAATGCAGATGCTGACAGACAACCCAGAGTGAGGAGAAGGAGAAGAGTATACAGGCCCAGGGTCACCTACCATGGGTTACATGAGCTGGAGATAGTAGAGCGCTACAGAGTGGACAGAGACCTTCTGCAGCAAATTGTTGAGCTGTGCAGGCCACGTCTCACACACAGAACGAACAGAGGGGAACCCATCCCAGTGGAAACCAAGGTATGTGTTGGCCTAAGAATACTAGCAACAGGTACCTTCCAGAGACCAACTGGTGATATGATGGGGATATCACAGGCATCAGCCTCCAGGGTACTGCACCAGTTCCTGGATGCCATGTCAGCACATGTCAGTGATAATGTATATTTCCCCAATGCCTGTGAGGTGTTGGCCAGCAATATGCATCTCTTCCAGCAAATAGTGGGATACCTTGAGGTACTGGGTGCAATAGACTGCACGCACATATGCATCAAAGCACCAGCCGGTGAGCGGGGTAGAGCCTATATTAACCGCAAGGGATTCCCCTCCATCAACTGCCAGGTCGTGTGTGATGCCCAGGGCATAATAATGAATGTGTGTGCTGGCTGCCCTGGGAGCTACCACGATTCCCACATCTGGCATCTGACGCAGCTGTACCAATCATTTGCCAGTGGGGACTTCCCACACGGACACCTAGTGGGGGATGCAGGTTATGCACTTGAGCCGTGGCTGATGACACCCATCAGAAATGCACACACACCTGAACAGAAACGCCATAATGAGGCACACGCACAAACACGTAATGTCATAGAGTGTGTGTTTGGGCTGCTCAAGTCATGGTTCCGGTGTCTGGACACATCTGGTGGAGCCTTGCAGTACACACCAACTACATGTACCCAAATGATCATGATATGTGCTATGCTACATAATATGATCCTGTGGAAACAGCTGCAGCAGGACCAGCATAGGGCTGGGCCAAACATACCCCCACCATTGCCAAGGCCACCACAGGCAGAGGGTGACTCGGAGGAGGAACAACCTGACCTTGCCCCAGTAGGCAGAAGGAGGCGTGCCCAGTATGCCCTGGCCTTGGCAAAGAGGCAATGCATAGCACATACACTGGCTCAGTAGGAACACTGGGACTGATACCCACTCTGACTCACTCATATAGTAACAGGGACGCCTAACATGACACAACCTGCTTCCAAACATGTACAGGGAGTGTAGTATGTGCATCCGACAGAGGCATCCCTGCAGCACCACCTTAGGCATGAATGTCATGTGTTAAGTAATGTAACACCATGTTCCATATGCACACCTGAGGACCCTGACTAACATCCACCCTCACCAATCATGAACCACAAAAACACAAACCCACCTTCATAGGTACCACAAGGGATAGGAACCTAGATGTAATGCTACCCAATGCCAGAAGTATAAACAGCAAGATGCGTGCAGTGTAAACGCACACAGTATAGAGAATGTAGATATCAGTGCTGTAATAGAAAACTGGGTCAAAGCCCACATCAGCACCCTAACACTACCAAGTCACACCTCATACAGTGATGTACAGCTGAAAAACATGGAACAAGCTACAAAACGAGGGTGACTAGCAATAAATGTCATGGATAACCACAACCCCATGTTGGTACCACAACAAGAAGCAGCATGGATTAGCCATGGTCAAATACCAATGGCTAAAACTGCCTACCACTATATAGCTTGCTGCAGACCACTGTCCTAATAGCAGGAACTGCACCAGGCCTATGTTGGCATACATGAAGATATCAAGCCCCCCAAACCACATTATATTGCTTGACTGAAAATACCTACACATACACCATAGTGTCCTAGTGTCATAGTTTACTATTAGGCTATCTGCCCTAGTGCATTTATGAGCCTAGCCATAGTGATGTGGCTATTGCCACCCCTTATAGTGGTAATAAGTGTACAGAATAGATTCCGAATATTGTGCCTCTGACTTAGTGACACTTTATGACCCCTTTACTTAATCGAATTAATTGACTGTGCCTCTGTCTAGTAGTGACACAGGCAGGACCCCTGGGGTAAACCTACAATCTCACATCCACTTGTCCAGATTTCTCTTGAAGAGAGTCAGTGAGGGACTCTGTCTAACATGAACTGGGATTCTGTGCTAGAGTGTGAGAAGCCTCTGAGTTATGAATCTGTCCCTCCAGCATGTCCTATACATGTATGTGCTGAGGTTCAACTCTTTAGCTCTCATGGTTCTGGTGGATTTGGATTGCTTGCAGTGGAGCATGTCCACCAAATCCTGATTGGACATGGTCTTGTATGTCAGGCATAGGTCACCTATAAGTAGGCGGTATGCTACTGAATATAGCTGGATTTCCTTTAGTCTGGAAGCATATGACATGTGTTGTAGACCCATGATCCTCTTGGTAAGGTACGTTTGGGGTCTCTCCAGCTGTTGCAAGTGCTGGGTGAGGTACATACCAAATGGGGCTTTGTATTCAATCATGGGCCTGATAAGGGAGAAGTATAGGGGTACAATGACCTCCTTTGATCTGGATGGAAAACCCTTCATGATAAGGTGGGCAAGATAGAAAGTCTTTCTAACCACCTTGGCAACATGGGTGTCAAACGAGAGGTCACTATCTACATGGGTCCCCAGGTGTCTGATTTGTTTGCTGTGCTCAGTGGGTTGCTGTCTATGTATTGATTTGTGGGTACTTTGTTCCTCCCAAAGGGGATGACTACACATCAGTTGCATTCAGTTTCAGGCCATGATTCCGGCACCAGCTATCTGTTTTTGTGAGGGCATTCTGTAGGATGTGTGTGCGCCGGCTGATGTATTCACTATGGTGCCTAAGTTGCAGTCATCTGCAAACCTTGTCAGCCACAACCCTCCTATGTTTGCTTCCACATCTGAAAAGTAAATGCCAAATAAGAGGGGTCCCAGGACAGATCCTTGTGGGACACCACTTGTGACTGGCTTTGAATCTGACAAGGCACCTGCAATGTTGACTTTATGGGTTCTGTTTCTTAGCCATTTTGCAACCTATCCTGTGGCATATGGTGTTATATTTCAGCTGTTGAGCTTGTCTCTGATGCCTGAGTGGGGTATTGTGTCAAAGGCCTTAGCCAAGTGCAGGTAGGCTGTGTGGACCGCTTAGCTCTCATCAATGGCCCTACTGACAGTTTCAAAATAGTCAACTAGGTGCAAAAGGCAGGATCTGCCCTGTACAAAGCTGAACTGGGTGGGATCAAGGGTCTGTAGGTCACCAATGTCTCTGTTTAACAGCTCCATAATGACACTTTCCATAGCTTTGCAGACAAGGCTGGTTAAACTTGTGTGGAGGTAGTTCCCAGGGTCTGTGGAGGCATCTCCTTTGTGGAGTGGGACCACTGTTGCTGTACGCCAGTGTTCAGGTACATATCCTGTAGCAAGGCTAAGGTTAAATAGCATTTGTATATACGGGTTTAGCTCCTTCTGGAGTTCATGTAGCACACAACTGGGGATACCATCAGGTCCCATTGATGCTGTGTTCATGTCTTTGCTGAGTGCGGCTCTCACATGGACATCTGAGATGACAGTGAGGTTACATTCAGCTGTGATAACTATCTTCTTTGGGGTGAGGGAGGGGAAAGTTGCACTGAACCTGTCTGCCAGAATGTTGCCAATATCTGTCAGGTCACTGAAATTTATGTTGTTGTGTACCAACTCTGAGCATATCTGAGGGTTCCCACCCAGGTTTCTGACATAACTGAAGAAGGCATTCTGGTTATCTTTATTGTCTTTGGTGATTTTTGTCTCAAAGTTGACCTTGGATGTCTTTATGAGAGAATGTAGCTTTTTACTAGTGCTGATCACAGCTGCCTTCCCTTTAGGAGATGTAGCTCTGTCTTGCATTAGTATCCTTCATTTGTTATACAGTTTGTTTATGGCTGGGGTCCACCAGACAGGCCACTTTCCCTTGGTGGAGAGGGTCTTGGTTTTATTTGTGTTTGCATGGTCCATGCTTTCTTGGAGATGTCCATAGAAAGCGTCTGTAAAGGAGTCACCATTGTGTGTTGTGGTTTCCACTGGCCCAGTGGGCTTAAAGGATACCATCTCAGTCTGAAGACGTGTGAAGTCAGCTTTTGAGATGTTTGTCACTATACTCTTTGTATTATACTAGCACCGACACATTTGTAGACAATTTCCCAGAATCCGTCAAACAAAATGGACATGCAAAATGTAACACTTCCACAAGAGGGGTAAGCATACTGGATGTGACAATCAGAAATATGTGTACTGAATGTCAAGATGAGAAGTGTATCCCTCACTGGTAAGACCAGACCATAGAGTAATCACACTGTAGTTACACATCCCAACCCCAGTCCATGGCCAGAATACCACAGTGAAACACATGTATAAAGCATAGCTTGCACCCCTACAAACCAATGTGGAATTCATGAAAGGCCCTGTGCAAGTCCAGACTATGGAACATACTGCAGAACATGTTATACAGGCATACCATGAACACAGCCAAGAGTGCTTGGAGTCTGCAATCACAAATAACAACAAGACACAATGCCATACACCCAGGCATCTGGCATGTTGGACCACAGCAATTACTAAACCATTGAAGAGAATGAGGAAGCTACCACATGATAGATCAAACATAAAAAGTGAAGTAATCAGTGATCACTAGTATGGCAATAAAATGTGTCCACACATACAATCCACTAAGGCCAGGCAAAACAAGTAGAATCTGTGAATCCAGTGGCAATGTGACACCTGTCCCAAGTACACACACAACAACAACTCACCCCAATAAATACAAATATATGTGATAGACGCAACCAGGTAGCCAAACCGGAGCCTGAGCACTCCCAAATCAGTACTGTCAAAACTAGTCAGGAGGACAAGGTAACCACATACACCACAAACCCAGTCCCACATAGACCTACAACGACTGTAAACCAAACACATAAACACAAAAACATTCCCAGAGGTCCTAATTACAAACACACAACACCAACACAAGCCTCCAAAGCAGACACCCAATAAAACAACCTCCAGACATAGCACATGTAACACATAGTACACAAAGCTGGTGTGCCAAACAGTCACAGGACAGAAGGAGAAACAACATGCCTGATACAGTTGTAATAGGTGACTCCATAATGAGACATGCTGCTGTTCCAGGGATGGCTTGCACCTGTTACCCATGAGCATCTGGATATTGCCTAAGGCTTTTGCAACCTACAGAGATCCTGTCGTAGGCAAGGCCGAAAAGACTAACCCACTACCATAGAAAACTAAACTGGAAAGAAACAGAAGGGTAATGCTGATCAATGCCAGATGTGTAAACCTCAATATGCATGCTCCTGAGGCCCTCCCCAGTACGGAGAACATTGATGTCTGTCCAGTGATAGAAACCTGCTGCAAGCCTCGTGACAGCACACCAGCACTACCAGGTAATACCACATATCATGTGTTATGGACACAAAACCTAGAACAAAACATAAAAGGAGGGTGAGTATCCATATTCAGCACAGACACCTATATGTCCAGTTAACTGACAATGCTTACGTCATTGCAGTCCACCCATGTGCAACTAACCGTAGGCAAGACTGCTGTACAGTCTGTAGCATGCTACAGACCACACTCTCACACACAGGAACCCCACCCCACTGTCCTGAAGACAGTAGACAGTATGAATGTACCACCAAATACAAAACAAGGTACACACAAATTACCACATAGGTGGTAAACCATTATGTATGGAAGGAGTAATCAGGGACCTAGTGACACAAGTGGACAGTAACCTGTTATGTGACAGTCACATCACCAATGTGGCTAGGAAGACTGTCTATATTGGACACTGTATCATGAAAGGATTCACATCTACGTAAACAAAGGTCATTGTGCCCTTATACTGTTCCCTTATCAGACCATATTGTAGTACAATGCCTCATTTGGGATGTACATTACCTGGCACCTGAAGCAGTTAGAAAGACCTCAAAGGAACCTCACCAAGAGTCAGAAAGGGTCTCAAATATATGTCATATGCTGCCTGGCTGTAGACACCACAGCTGAATGCAGTCACATACTGCCTACACAAAGCAGAGGCATTGTATGTCTGTTGTACAAGTCCATGTCCAACACAGAAGTAATGGACATGCTCCACCCCAGAAAACTCAAAGCCATCGGAGCTGTGTGAGTCAGATGTCAACCTCAACACATAATCAAATAGGATGTGCTGGAGGGACAGATACCTAACCCTGAGTCTCTCCACACCCTGGAACAGAATACCACTACATTTATTTATTTATTTATTTTACATTTGTTGACCGGGATAGTCTAGCTGGATATATGTCCATTTTCAGTAGAGGCCCGGGGAGATAAGCTCCGCTTATAAAATTTTAATGATACTAAGTAAAAACTATTAAGAACTACATGCAAGTATAATAACATAGTAATAGGCTAAAAAAACATTTTTGAAAAAAAATAAACAAGTGGTACAAAAGTGATGGAGTGAACAAAGTATTGTAGAACGTGACAACAAGAAGTATACAATAAACATGTACAGAGAGAGGGATAAAGGAAAATAGATGAAAAGAAAGTGAACTTAGTCAGGAGTGAAGTAATTCAGATGACAAGAAGTAAAGTTAGTTAGGATTAGTACAGGGGCACAGCCATTGTGTTTTGAAGTAAAGCTTGAGTTTCTTTTTAAAGAGAGACTTTGAGGGAATAGATGAGAGTTCAGAGGGAAGCAGGTTCCAATATTTTCCAACATTGTTTGAGAAAAGAGAGTCTCCAGCCTTGTTGTTTGACTTGACAGTGTTTATAAGAAGTTTGTGTGCAGATCTCAGGGACTTTAGGTTGTGGTATGGGTGAATCAGGCTTGATAGTATAGGGGTTTTGTCAGGTTGATAAAGAATTTGATGGGCTATGCTAAGCTGGTTAATTGTTAGTTGCTGTTGATATTCCAGCCAGCCTAGTTGTTTTAAATTAGTACAGTGGTGGGTTCTGTAAGGGTTTCCTGTGGCAAATCTGGCTATGTTGTGGTAGGAGTTTTCTATTTTTGACAGATTTTTTTTTGATAATTTGGTAAAAATGGGGGAGGCATAGAGAAGGGGTGAGATAAGGTGGGAGTGGGCTATAGTTGTTCTAGATTCTGGAGTGAGGAAAGGTTTGATTCTGTAAAGAGAGCCTATTTTTTTGTTAATGGTTTTTAGTGTGTTGTTAATATGGGCATCGAAGTTAAGGTTGTTATCAATGGTAATGCCTAGTAGTTTGGTAGTAGACTCGTGTGATATAGGTGTGCCATTTGTTAATGTTATAGTAACATCAATGAGGGGAGATTTGCTTGAAGGTGTAAAGAGGAGCAGTTTAGTTTTTTTAGGGTTGAGTAGTAGACAATGCTGGGAAAACCAGTCTTATACAGAGTTAAATATGTGTTGTGTGAGGGAGTGAAGGTGTGATACAGATGTGGCTGAACAGATAAGCGTTGAATCGTCTGCATACTGTATACATGTGGCTTGGGGAGCCACATGGTGTAGGTCATTGATAAATAAAGAAAATAGGAGAGGACCTGGTATAGACCCTTGTGGGACTCCAATGTTGACAGGTAGCTGGGAGGATAGAGTGGAGTTCCAGAGTACTGCTTGATGTCTGTTTTTTAAGTAGGACTTAAACCAGTTAATAGATTGGGTATCAATTGATGTGGATTGCAGAATGTGAATGAGTATTTGATGGCTGACCATGTCAAAGGCTTTGGATAGATCTAAGAAAAGTGCTGAGGAGAGGGTGTTATTGTTGCGATTTTTGTTGATTGTGTCTGTAAAGGAGAGGAGGGCAGTGGTGGTACTGTGGGATGGTCTGAACTGTTGGGTGTTAGAGAGTAGGTTATTATGGAGCAGGTGTTGAAGCAGTTGTTTGTGTATACACCTTTCCATGATCTTAGATAAGGGTGAAAGAAGGGCTATGGGGAGGTAATTAGATATTTCAGTAGAATTTCTACCCTTATGGAGTGGGATAATGTGGGAGATTTTCCAAAGTTTAGGGACATATCCTTCAGTGATGGTTCTATTGATCATAATTGAAATTGGGAAGGCTATTGCTTTAGCTGCTAATTGGAAGTATTCTGCGGGTAATAGGTCAGCAGAGGGAGTACATGGTTTGAGTTTTTTTGGAAGGGAGAGAATATAAGTTGTTGGGACTGGTTGAAAGTGAAAAGGTGGGGGTGGGTTTAGGTTACTGATTGACATGTGTGTGTTTTTGATGGGAAGTTGACTTGCTAAGGTTTGAATAGTTTTTATAAAGAAGGAATTAAAGGAATTTGCTGTTTGGTTGGGGTTATTTATGTCAGAGCCTTGTGGGTTGGGTGTGACAGGTTTACTTGGCTGTAGTAATTGATTTATGGTTGCCCAAAATTTTTATGGATTGTTTTGGAGAGAATGTTGAGGTTTCAGGTAGTAATTTTTTTATCGTTCATTATTACTTTTTTGGTCTCATTTCTTAGTTGCTTAAAGATTTGGTAGTCTGCTGTGTTTTTAATTAAGCGAGATTTGTTCCAGGCTTTATTCCTGAGAGTGATTTTTTGTTTGGTTTCTATTGATAGCCAGGGGGCAGGTTTAGTTTTGATTCTAATGGAGCATGTGGGGGCATGGTAATTGAGGATAGTTAGAAACTTAGCATTAAAGAAATCAACAGCTTCATCTAGTGGAAGATGTTTTAAGGGTGTCCAGTTGCATGCTTCTAGTTCATTTTGAAATAGCTCCAAGTTGAAATTTTTTTTGGATCTGATTGTTCTGGTTATTATTTGGGTAGGAGGGTTGGTTTTAAGCCTGATGATGTAGGTTAGTAAGTGGTCACTTATATCATCAGGGAGTGTTCCTGTTTTATAGGTATGCGGTTGGTTGTTGGTGAGTATCCAGTCTATGGTACTTTCGTTTTTGTTAACTTTATTTATTCTAGTGGGGGAGGTGATGGTCTGAGAGAATCCATAAAGGTTAATATGGCTAGTAGGTTGTTTGTTGTTACAAGATTCCCAATCGATGTTTACATCACCTAAGATGATTATCACTTGGGGTAAGTTTAGTGATAGCCAACATAGGATCTTTTCTATGGTGGAAATGTTATTACCTGGGGGAACATAAATGCAGGTAATATAGATTGATTTGACTGGGTTTATATCTAGTTTGGTAATAAGAAGTTCAGCATTTGAGACCTGGGGAGGTTTTTGGTGGTATGTGGTTATTTGAAGGTTGGATTTAAATAATATGGCAATACCTCCACCTTTTTTAGATTCTCTGTCGAGACATAAGATGTTATAGCCAGGAGGAATGATTTCACTGTCTTTTGTGAGGGTTTTAACCAGGTTTCTGTTAGACAAATAATATCAAAGAAGTACAGCTGTAGGAGAGCATGTAGTTGAGTTGTTTTATTATTAATACTATGTATGTTAAGGTTGGCTACTGAGAGTGAGTTTTTGGGTTGTCTAAGCAGTGGGTTAGCAATGGAGTCTAGTTTACTGGATTGATTTAAGGAGGAGTCAGTTGGGCCTGGGTTTGGGTGAATATCTCCATTCTTAAGTAGGCGGAGTAGGGTTAGGTAAGTAGTTTTTGTATATTTACTATGTGGGAGGGGTATCCTTGTGGGATTAGGGTATACATGTTTGATGTGGGTAATTCTATGATATTTGGGTAATAGATAGCTAGGTATTGAAGTTATGTTGATCTGATGGTTGGGGTAGATAGGAATTAAGGAGGAAGTTTGTTTGTGTGGTGTGTTAAGGTGTGAGAGTAGTGGTTGTTCATAGGAAGTAGTAAGGTGTGCTAATAATAGAGTGAAAGTAAGAGAGAACATGATTATGGTATGTTTGAGTGCTATGGTGGGAAGTTTAAACATTGTAAAGGTTGATATTAATTATAGTTACTAGTACAAGTGTTGTGGGTGTGGTATTGTTAGACTAGTTAAGTGGTATATGCGAAAGGGTGTGGTTATGGAAAGAGGTATTGGGTGAAGAGAGAGGGGACTGGATAGTTGCTGTTGGGTTGTAATTGGAGGAACAGGAGAGGGGTGTGGCTAGGTAGGTATATCTGTAGATGCACTGGGGGTGGGTGAGATTTGGGGTAGGGTAGAGTGAGCAGGGCTTAACGGAGCGGGTAGAGACAAGACAGAGAAGTTAGCAAGGAAACAATCAGTAATACAGGTAGCTACAGGTAAGAAAAGGTAAATTATGAGTGGAGAAGGTTAGATGATACAGGAGAAAGAAGAAGAAAGGCTTCCTGAGGGGTAAGCACTAAAAAGTACCAGGTAAGTTGGAGTGAGAACAAGTAAGAGGTTTGGTAGTAGAGGCTTTCAAAGTTAGCTCAGTAGCTTAGGGAGAGGGAGAGAGATAGATGGGGGAAAGGCGCCTCCTAGTGGGCAGGTCAGGGAAAAAGGATGAGTTAGAAAGGGAGCAGCTAAGTGTAGGAACTGGTGTATAGAAGGATATCTATAGCGAGGAGGAGCAGGTATGAGGAAGAGGTGTATAGGCTGTTCGGAAGGCACAGGAATAGGGGTTAGGCTGCTGTCTACACAGATTCCCAGTGGACTTAGAAACCCAGAAACTGGTGGTGGATACAGTCTGTCTTACAAGGTAAATCTAGTCCATAACATACTCTTTTTGTTTTCCTTGATAGAGGGTGCAGCACGCTGGAGATAGTGGCCACAAGCGTGTGCATAGGGTCCTAACACCAGGTAGGCTTAGGCTGTATCAGGAGTAGGCACAATTCAACTTGGGTACTTTGGGGAAAGAAGGGAAGAAAGGTAGAAGAGAGAGAACAGGGTTAGAAGTACATCATGTATATTAAGAAAAAAAGAAGCAGTATTAGTAAACAATAAAACTTCCAACTTAGACAAAGGCTAACAACAATACTTATAACATTGCAAATAGAGGTTTGAGCAGGTTGAAACATCAGGTAATACAGTGGAATGATATGAACAATGCAGTAGGAAAAACAGATGCTGTGGTGGGGTGCATTAACTGTACTAGTATGAGCTTAAAACAAGAAGGACAATATAGCCCTTAAAATGAAATAAGTCCCTATCTACACAACAGTTGAGGAAAAAAATGCAGGGAAATAAATGAAGATATCCTAGTGTAATGCTAGCACCGTATTCCACGTTGGTGGAGTATAGCATAAATACGGCCGTATTTATTAACTAAAGCGTGTACAGAATGGGCTAGGCAACATGCTTGCTTCAGGTAGCGATTACGTTGGACCAAGGTCTCAGTCTTGTGCCACGTGGGTGGCACATGTTAGGCAGAGCCCCTCACTGACACTCTTCAACAGGAAGTTTGCAAAATGGATGGATAATTGTAGATGTACACTGGGGGTCTTTACTGTGTCATGTCCAGAGGCACAGCTAAGTAAATCATAAATGGCCATAATATTCACATAGCAAGGGGTGGCAAAAGCCACACACACTGTGGCTAGGCTTACAAATGCCCTAGGGTGGATAGCCTAGTATGAACCTATGAACCCATTATGATACAAATTGTACAGGACACTAAGGATAACCCCAAGGCTGCTGCAACTGATGGTAGGAAGCGTGTTGTGAATTCCCAGATATGCTCTGGATCACACAGATATTACAAACAACATACCAAACACACACACATATTGCCAACATACATCCTGACAGGTGCAGTGCAAACCCCCCCCCCCATAATGCAAAATATCTTTCCCAGCAGACTGCTGCCTCCCTGACATTATGTCAGCCTTACCACAGGATATGTACCCAAAGAGCAGTGTACAACAACAGTGGTCGTTCTCAAGAAAGGTGTCACCTGAATGGATACTACAAACAACCACCACAGAATCCTGAGAAGCTTGGTCTGCACAGCTATGGAAAGGATCAGCATGTACCGCAGACATGAAGATATTGGGGATCTATTGACACCCGACCCTACCCAGTGTGGGTTTATTAAGTGCAGACCCTGCCCCTAAACATGTGTGACTCAGTTGAAACAGTAATTGAGGTCACTGATGAGGGCAATGTGGTCCACACAGTGTAGCTGGACCTTGCAAAGCCTTCCATACAATACCCTATGTGTTCAATATAGATATGCTCACCAGCTCATATATACACCCCTATGTCACTAGAGGGGTTGCAAACCAGACCAATGACAGAACTGACATGGTCAGACATGCTGCAGCCATGTCAGACTACAAACCACATATAACAGGTATCCCACAAAGCTTGGTCTTGGGACCTTCCCTGTCTGGTATATATGCCCTATAGGTACAGGCCAACATGTAAGGACTGTGCCTGAACATGTTTACAGAGGACTACAAACCGCCGAACATATCTGACACCCCAGCTGACACAAGCATCCCACAAAAGGGCCATATAGAAACAGACAACTGGTGCCATAGCTATGTCAGCATGTTAAATGGAGAAAACTGTATAGTCAACCTCTGTGGATATACAGTAAGTGACCACCAATTACCACATAGGTGTTAACCCATTACATACTTAACATGTAATGACAGACCTGGGTACACAAGGTGATAGATATCCTGCATTGGACAAACATGTGGCTGTAGTGTTAACAGAAACAATCCATATACCAACATAATCATGAAGGTTATGACATCTAGATAAGGGGAGGTCATTGTGGTTCTGCAGTTATCCTTCATCAGCGTTACAATTGACTACAACAGCCCCTGTGGGTGTACCTCAGCAGACACCTCCATCAACTGTAAAGTCCACAACAGTACCTCACCAGGAGTATCAAAGAGCTTGAACAGATGTAATGTGTTGCCTGATTAAACAGAGTGCAACTCCACACACTGCCATGCTGGCCACCCAGACGCAAGCTGTGCCTGATGTAGAAAGCCATGTCCAAGCTGGAATCAATGAACATGCTGCACCTTGTACAATCTGAATGGCAGTGAGCTATGCACATGAGGGACCTGAACCCCAGCACTGACATACATAGGACAAGCTGTACTGCATTATCCATAACACAGAAGCCACCCCCACGCATGAGTAAACTACCAGTACAGGTTATCCATAGAGTCACTCGTTGATTCTCCTCAACAGGAATCTTAATGAGTGGATGAGAGATGGTAGGTTTACCCTGGGTATCACTGTTATGTCACGGGTAGACAGAGGCACAGTATACTAAACATGACATATGTCATGGCAAACTACACTTACAATGTGTCGAAGGACAAACACACTCTCTGACTAGCATTAGAAATGGCCTAGGGCACATCGGTAGTGTCTGCCAATGTACGCCTATGTTGTGGAATACACTACTGATGTTGGACGAGGCTGTTGTAAGTAGTTAATATCTGAACATAATGCAACATGGTCAGATAGGTTCATAGGTGTATACTAGGCTATCTGCCCTAAGGCATTTATAAGCCTAGCCCAGAGTTTTGTGGCTTATGCCACCCCTTATATGGAAACAATACTGTGCCCATTAGTTTGTTGTGCCTCTGCCCAGCAGTGACACAGAGACGATACCCGGTGTAAACCTATGATCTCCCATCCACAGGTCAAGATTCCTCTTGAACAGAGCTAGCGAAGTGCTCTGCCTCACATGGACCGAGATTCCATTTCACAGCATAGGGAGTCTCTGAGTGATAAATCTATCCCTCCAGCATGTCCTATTTATATCCCTGCTAAGGTTTAAGTCACTTGTCCTAGTGGTTCTGGTGGATTTGGATTTTGTGAGGTGGAGCATGTCCATTAATTCCTGGTTGGACATGGCCTTGTATGTCAGGCACATGTCACCTCTGAGCAGACGGTATGCAACTGAATAGAGCTGGAGTTTCTTCAACCTGGCAGCATATGACAGGTGTTGGAGTCCCTTTATCCTTTTGGTGAGGGACTTTTGGGGTCTCTCCAATTGCTGCAGATGTCGGGTGAGATACATCCCGAATGGGGCACTGTACTCGATCATTGGTCTGATAACTGAAGAGTACAGGGGAACAATGACCTCACTAGATCTGGATGTGAATCCCTTCATGATCAGGTGGGCAATGTAGAAGGTCTTTCTAACCACTTTAGCAACGTGAGTGTCAAAAGAAAGGCCGCTATCAACCTGGGTCCCCAGGTCCCTGATAACCTCTTCTGTGCTTAGAGGATTGCCACCTATATGGTAGCTTGGGGTTACCTTGCTTTTCCCGAAGGGTATGACTATACATTGTTTGGCATTTAACTTCAGGCCAGGGCTCTGGCACCAGCTATAAGTTTCCATGAGTCCCTTCTGAAGGTTATCCGTGTCTGATGCACTTTCCACTATGGCGCCCAGTTTGCAGTCATCTGAAAACCTTGTCAGCCAAAGTCCTCCCATGTTGGCCTGTAGCTCTGAGAAGTAGATGCTGAACAATAGGGGGCCAAGGACCGAGCCCTGTGGGACACCACCTGTGACCGGCTTGGAGTCTGACATAGCGCCAGCAACCCTAACCCTGTGGGTCCTGTCCTTAAGCCAGTTTGCAACCCATCTTGTGACATATGGGTTTACATTTAAGTTGGTAAGTTTTTCCACAATACCCAAGTGGGGTATTGTGTCGAAAGCCTTTGCAAGGTCAAGGTAGGCTGTATGGACTGCCTTTCCCTCATCAATGGCCTTGGTGACTGTTTTGAAGAAGTTGACCAAGTTCAAAAGGCATGATCTGCCCTTGACAAAGCCAGACTGGGATGGGTCCAATGTCTGCATGTCCCCTATATCTTTGTTTATGAACTCCATTATGATCCTCTCCATAGCTTTGCAGACTAGACTTGTTAAGCTTATGGGGCGGTAATTACCAGGGTCTGTAGAGGCACTGCCTTTGTGCAAATGTGCACAACTGGACCCTAACCATGTTGTTGTGCTCACTATGGAAATGTAAAGCAGTGATAGGACTAAAGCCCAGGATACTGTCCACCACAGTGAAAGTACTGAACCACTACACTATACAGTACTACAGTGTTAGGTTAGTATGAACAGATGTTGACAATTGTATGCAAAGTATCCCATGCAAAACCTGCAGGCACAGTATAATCCCTGTTGTGTTCACACAAAAAGCATTTGGACAGTAACTACACAACATGACACAGAACAGACAACCTGCTTGTTGAAGTTCACACTCATCCACAAATGTGATGGGCTGCAGAGTTCAACATATGGAAAGCTCACACTGGGCATGCTCACACACTTTGATAAATGAGACATCTTTCACACAACATGCCATGGGAAGGCTGAACTGGGCATGCTCACACACTTAGTCCAAATATCAGTTTAGCATTCTGCCACATATATCTGGTATATGTACGTGTTATTCCAGTAACCAACAACATTATAGCAATCTGACCAGTGCTCACTCTTAAATGACTACCGAGACATACATGATATAGTGGATTTCCCCCATATGCAAACATCGTCCACAGATACACAAGTTGTTCATACAAACAGGAAATGTTATGGCAATAAAGACCTGCAAACACTGCTATCAGCACAAAATAATGTGCATCTGACAGTTAAACATATGGGTGTAGAGGTCAACACTAGGCTGTTTGCCCTAGGGAATGACAGCTTATCCAGAGTGTGTGTGTGGGTGATTGTGGTTGGTCTGTGTGCAAGTCTGTGTGAGGGAAATGTTCCTTGTAGCAACTGGAAAAACACACCACAGGATGCTCATTCCCCATTCTAAACACTGATGATGTTAGCACCCTGTAAGTATATCAGGAGAAAGGACATCACCCACTAATCCAAATAGCACGCTCCACTAATGCATCCGTTTCTAGTGTCATAACATAGTTAGGTAGGGGTTTGAATCCGGCAAGTGTGTATGAAGGGGGGTTAGTGTGTGTGTAAGTGTGTATGAAAAGAACATCCCTTTTTGGCAACTGTGAAAACACACCACAGGATGCCCATTCCCCTTTCTAAACACTGATGATGTCAGCACCCTATAACTATATCAGGAGAAAAGAAACCTCCCAGTAATGCGAATAGTACGCTCCGCTAATGCGGCCATCTCTAATGTCATAACATAGTTAGGTTGGGGTTTGAATCCAACAAGTGGCAAATGTGTGTGAAGGGGGAGTAGGGCGTGTGTATGAAAGGAACATCCCTTTTGGAAACTGGGAAAACACACTACAGGATGCACATACCCCTTTCTAAACAATATCACAATTATTTATGGCTTCTGATTCCAGACAAGTCACGTGTGTTTTGCTCACACAGAATGCCTATGTGTGCGGGTTGTTTCTCACAATAATGCATGACATTGATTAAACCAGTTATGGCAATGCACACATGATGTATGTGTGTGCCAAATACACATATGTACCTGTGACCTTCAATAGTTACCATGTGTGATGCCTGCCACATGTGAATACATGGTATTTGCACTGGGTAACATTATGACTGTGGTCTTCTGTGCAGGTGCTGCATGTGGGATGTGTATATACAGTGTGAGATGTAGATGCTATCAACCTAGTAGTGAGGGATACACACCTGGTCTGGAGCATATAGTCTACATGTTGTTGATGAAGAGGTGCTGCATGTTTTCACCTGTTGTGGGAGTGGTAAGAAGTTGTTCCATAGCAATGCAGTGACTGCATGCTAAGAACCTTTCAGCTAGGGTGTTGTAGCTACAGTAATTCATTAGCATTCAGTAATATGTCAGCATTCCTGGTGAGGGCATGATGCCAACCAAGGTCAGGGTTCTACCAGCCTGTGCCACTTGCTCAGTGAGCCCTTCCATGTTCCCTATCATGTATTCCAGTGAGGGACATCACACATCAGCTGTAGTGGCATGGACAATGACTGAGTCATGTGTCTCCATGCATCTGACTGACCTGTATGCTTGTGTTATGTGGTGGACCATAGTGCCCCATGAGCATATCACTGTGACCTTCACCTTGTCCAGCCTGGTGAGCATGACCTCACTGTACCGGACAATAAAAGTACCTAACACAACTGCAGCAGTAGTGTTGTATAGCTGTACAGACTGTGCTTGTTTGGCACACAGGATTTGTGTGCTATGTGTTATGCGTGCTGTGTTCAGGCCTAACGTATGCCTGTGTGCCAGCTGCAGAGGTGTCTGCCACTCAGGCAGGATGCCATTCTCAGGATCCACGAATGGCCCGGTGTGTTCACGTGCTTGTATTGCAGTCAGTGTAGGTCTACATCAGACTGGTATTGCGGTCACTGTAGTATTTCATGCCACCTGACAGGTTATGCCAGTACTGGGTTCAGAGTGCTTAGTCCACAGTTTGGCTATGTGTTTCCATCTCATACATGTGTTGTACATCCATGGGTAGGGGATAGGGTTGACTGTGTACATGTGGCAGCTGTGACATTACTACATGACTCACATATTCCACAACTGTACCATAGAGGTGACTGACAACTGACCTTTGCACATGCTACCATAGTATTGAGATTGCATTGGTGATTAGCAGCACATAGGGCCAATGGTGAACAAGATACATAGGTTCATAGGTTCATACTAGGCTATCTGCCCTAGGGCATTTATAAACCTATCCAGAATGTGTGTGGCTTTCACCATGCATTGCAGATCTATCTTGCTATGCCCTTTTCCAAGGTTAGTATACTGTGCCTCTGTCTAACAGTGACACATAAGTGATACCCATGGTAAACCTACAATGTCCCATCCAGTCATTAATATTCCTCTTGAAGACAGTCACTGAGTGACTCTGCCTAACCTCTATTGGGATAATATTCCAGAGTGAAGGGAGCCTCTGAGTTATGAATGTGTCCCTCCAGCATGTCCTATGTATATCACACCTGAGGTTCAAGTCTTTCCAGTGTGTAGCTTGATGGGATCTGGATATTCTGAGGTGCAGCATGACCATTAAGTCAGGGTTTGACATGGCTTTATATGTCAGGCACAGATTGCCTATGAAGAGGCAGTATGCCACTGAGTAGAACTGCTGTTTCTTTAACCAGTCAGTATGTGGCATCTGTTTGAGCCCTTTGATCCTCTTGTTGAGGTACTTTTGTGGTCTTTCCAGTTGCTGCAGGTGTCTGGTACGGTGCATGCCGACAGGGGCATTGTAGTCAATTATGGGCATGATGAGGGATGAGTAAAGAGGCACAATGTCCTCCCCTGATCTACATGTGAATCCCTTCATGATGAGGTGGCCTATATAAAATGTTTTCCTAACCACTTTGGCCATGTGGTTGTCAAATGAGAGAATGCTATCAACCTGTGTACCCTAAGGTCCATAATTCCTTCGTCTGTACTTAATGGATTAACACATATGTGGTACTTTGTGGTCACTTTGTTTTTGCCAAAGGGGATGACTATACACTTTTTGGCATTCAGCTTGAGGCCATGGCTGTGGCACAGGTCATCTGATTCTAAGAGGCCCTTTTGGAGGATGCGTGTGTTGGCTGGAGAGTTGATTATGGCGTCCAGTGTGCAGTCATCTGCGACTTGCTCAGCCACAGTCCTTCCATGTTGGCCTGTACCTCTGCTAAAGATATACTGAACAAGACAGATCCCAGGGCTGAGCCTTGTGGGACACCACTTGTAACTGGTTTTGAGGCTGACATGGCTCCAGCAATTCTAACCATGTGTGTTGTGCCCTTGAGCCACTGTGCAATATCTGTAGTGACATAGGGGTTAATATATATACTGGTGAGCTTCCCTAGAATGCACAAGTGGGGTATTGTATCAAAGGCTTATGCAAGGTCCAGGTAGGCTGTGTAGACCACCTTCCCCTTGACAGTGGCCTTGGTGACTGTTTCAAAGAAATCAAACAGGTTTGAGAGGCAGGATCTGCCATTAACAAAGCCAAACTGTGTATGATGAAGTGTCTGTAGGTCCCCAATATCTATATTTATGAGGTTCATGATGATCCTCGCCATAGCTTTGCAGACCAAGCTATTCAGACTTATGGGGCGATAGTGTCCAGGATCCGTTAAGGCACCACCTAAATGTAGAGGGAACACTGTTGCTGTACGTCACTCTTTGGCCACATATCATGTAGTAAGGCTGGGATTGAACAGTAGTGCTATGTCTGGGTGTAGCTCTTCTTGGAGTTCATGTAGGACACAGCCTGGGACACTGTCTGGTCCCATTGATGCAATGTT
The DNA here is from genome assembly GCF_019279795.1 of Protopterus annectens. Classification (NCBI taxonomy): domain Eukaryota; kingdom Metazoa; phylum Chordata; order Ceratodontiformes; family Protopteridae; genus Protopterus; species Protopterus annectens. The sequence goes on along the minus strand of NC_056739.1, from coordinate 758,902,392 downwards.
AATTGCTTGGGTGAGGGCAGCTCTTACCTGAGCATCTGAGATGTCAGGGGGGCAGCACTCTGCTGGGAGAAATATTTGCCCTTGTGGTGTGGAGGGGGGAGAAGGTAGCAGTGAACCTGTCCACTATGATGTTGGCATTGTCTGTGTGTCTGGTATTTCTTGTGACATCTTGGACTACCTCTGAGCATATCTGGGAATTACCACCCAGGTTCCTAACATAACTACAGAAAGCCTTGTGATTATCCTCAGTGTCTTGTGGAATCTTCTCTCAAAGATGGCCTTAGACAATCTTATGAGTGCCTGTAGTTTTCTTCTAATACTCATCAGTGATGCCTTCACATTTTGGGAGTTTGTTGTATCATTTAGTAGCTTCATCCTTCTATTGTATAGTTTGTTTATGGCTGGTGTCCACCACACAGGAAGTCTACCTTTGGAGGATTGGGTCTTGCTTTTATTTGGGATTGCATGATCCATGCATTCCTGAAGGTGTCCATAGAATGCCTTCATACAGGTATCTGCAGTCTGGTCCATATTTTCAACAGGCCTGGGGGCTTTGAAGGTTTCCACATCATTTATGAGGAGTGTGAACATGCTTTACATGAGTTGTTGACTGTATTCATCTGTGCAGTGAGTGGCCTTGGGATGTGAATATCCAGTGAGATTAGTTTATGGTCTGATCTTACCAGTGAGGGATACACTTCTGGTCTGGAGCATAGAGTCCCCATGTTGGTGATGATCAGGTTCAGTATGTTTTCCCCTCTTGTGTGAGTGGTAACAAGTTGTTCCATAACATATTGGTATATAAATTCTAGTAATCTGTGGGCTAGGGTGTTGGAGTTACAGTCATGCTCCCAGTCTATGTTTGGGTAGTTTAACCCACCCAATACAATGGTGTATGGACAGACCTACATATTTCCAACTGTTTTCAGGAAGGCCAAGTGCAGTTCTTGTGTTTGTGAGGGTGGTCTGTAGCAGGCTATAACCTGGAAGGCAGTTTCACCCATTGTTACTTGCATATGGATAGTCTCTGATGTTTGGTGCTTTGCCACCAACCTGGAGGTGTGGGTATCTTGGATGAATATCAATACACCCCCTCTTTTTGTGGTTTTCTGCAAGTTTTTAGCCTGAAAAGCATGGTATGAGGTATAACGTGGTAGTGCTGGAGTGCTGTTGGTAGCCCTGAATCCGGTATCTGTTACTGCACAGATAGCGATGTTCTCCATGCTGAGGAATGTTTTGAGTGTGTGCATCATCTGGTTTACAGTCCTGCAGTGGCATATATGACTGCTCACATGGACAGATGCCAGGTAAGTCATATGCAAAGTGTCACAGGCAACGTACATGTGCGCAGGAGACACAGTGACATTCTGTCAAGTGAGACATGAACATACATATAGTAAGCTATGCAGATGTCACTAGGAGTCCACAGAAGCTGTGTAACTCTGCATGGCAGGTCAGATCAGTAGTCCAGGGTAACTGCAAGGAAACATGCATGCAAACATAGCTACTGTAAGCAGGGCTGCATGTAGTCCATTGTACAACAAACAAGCTCTACCACTTTCAGTAGGTAACACTGCAAATGCTCACCAGCTGACATATGAATACCTATGTCACCAAAGGTGATACTTACCAGACCACGGACAGAAATGACATGGCCAGACATGCTGCATCCCACATGAACACATATCTGAAGCAACACAGACCTCACAAAGTCAGTGTTCTTAACAGGCACAGCCCATAAGGCCAAACACAATGTGTGACACACCTATAATAGGTGATGCCATAGTCAGACACACTGACGTCCCGCCCTCCAGACTGAGCAAGGTGAGGGTCACATTTAGCTACCTGTCGGGTGATAGAATGTGCCACATAACACAAGTACTCAGGTCACTCCACAGCAAGTACAAGTATGAGGCAGTCATTGTCCATGCTGGTGTGAACAACCTGAGACGTACCTCCCTGGACCACATGGAAAGAGACACAGAGGAGCTCTTACATCACCCTCTCAAACCCAGGAATCCCACACAGCCTTCATGACGACACAGGAGAGTATAGATTTCTCTGCAAGCACCATCATACTGGGTGACTTCAACTACCCAAACATAGACTGTGAACATTACACAAGCCACAATACCCAAGCTCTAGGGTTCCCATAGTTCAGAAACTCTTTAGCTATGGAACAAGTAGTCAACATTCCCACAAGAGGGGAAAATATACTAGACCTGATTATCACAAACATGAGTACAAAATGCTCACCACTTGAAGTATATCCCTCATTGTTGCAATCGAACCATATACTAATCACACTGGGGTACTGGATCCCCCACATATGCAAACCTCAAACACATCTATGTGTGTGTGGGAAATGCCCCTATTAGCAACTGTGACAGTACACTACAGGATGCAGATTCCCCTTTTGAAACACTGATGATGTCAGCACTCTATAACTATATTACCCGAATTAAAGCTCTCCCATAATTTGTATAGCGCGCTCTGCTAATGTGTCTTTCTCTCGTGTTGTAACATAGTTAGGTAGGGGTTTGAATCCTGCAAAGGGAATGTATGTGAGTTAGTGTGAGTGGGGTTTGTGTGTGTGCATAATGCTGTGAGGGAAAAGTGCCTTTTGGCAACTGGGAGAACACACTACAGGGTGCACATCCCTCTTCCTAAACACAGATGATGTCAGCACCCTCTAAGTACAGCATTAGAAAGGATTTCTCCCACTAATGCAAATAGCGCACTCTGCTAATGTGTCTGTCTCTAGTGTCATAACACAGTTAGGTAGGGGTTTGAATCTTGCAAATGGAAAGTATGTGTTTTGGGGTTAGTAGGTGTGCACAATGCTGGGGGTGGGATGTGGCTTTTGCCAAATGGTGCTACGCACTGCAGGGTGCACATTTCCCTTAACAAACAGTGATGTTGACAGCACCCTATACAAACAACATGACAACAGACAACTGCCAGTACTCAGTATAGTGCTACATGCTACTGTAACACGCACATGTACCAGCACACACCTAGATAGTGTTTTGAAACCTGAATGTGGCAAGTGTGTGGATGTGGGATGTTTCTGTGTGTGCATTTCCGTATGGCAAACATGTTTGATGTGGCAATCAGGGTACCACAGTACCTGATGCACATTACACTTGTAAACTAATGAGGTTGCCTGCACCCTGTGAGTACAGGTAGAGAAGAGAAAATCGGTAGTAATCCAAATACTGCACTTTTCAAATGTGTACCTGTCATGTGTCGACAGCTACTCATGTAGGGTAATAAATAATGGAAATGGCAGGTGAGCGTGTGCATGTGTAGGGGTAGCAGGGTGTGTGTAAATGCATGTGTGACAGAACAGATACATATAGCTGAATCTAAAATACAGCACATGATGCACATTCCCATAGTGAATGGTAGCATGTGATGGTGTGCAGCTGGTACACTTTGGTAAGTAGTATGGGTGCAGATAACAATTCAGGACATTCATACAGTTACTGCAGCAGGAATGCTGGGATATACACACAATCATAGTGGAACAGTGAACAGTTACCAACATGTTACTACTTATACACATCTATGTAGTCACCCTGTGCATCAGCAACGTGTTTACCTTTTCCTGCACTGATGTTGTAGTATGCAGGAGGTGGCACAGTGTCATCATATGCACAGGGTGTGGGTTAGGTATGCCCAAGCCAGCCACTGGTAACACCAATTGACATGTGTGTGTATGTGTGTTTGTGAGGGGCAGCAGTACAGGGTGGACCAGTGTTGGTGCAGTGTGTGTGTGTATGTGTTTGCCCTAGGTGTCAAATTTCTGCATGTGTGTAAGCACGCATACAGTCCCACATAATGGCTGCCATGTACAGGGTTTTGTGGACAGCCACAGACTGCACCTGTCAGGTCATCCAGATCAGTGTCTGTGGGCACGGACATGGTACCTGCGCCTGGCAGGGGTGCTACGGACCGTATCCAGTACTAACCCAGACTGGGTACTGTCATCGGAAGCGGGTGTGTGTTGACTGGACACAGTTCCCTGTTGGGACTGTCCAGAGCCACGTGTACGTGGTCTCCTGGGGCGTCCTGATGACAGCACTGACCCAGCATTGCTGGGGCTGCTGCTGGCACTTGAGGTGCGTGAGTGGGCCTGTTGTCATCCGCGGTCACTGCCAGCTGGTGCTGTTGCCGGCATAAGGCCACGTCGATGTCGCAAACGCACACCATTGCCCTGGCCCATGGACATCTGGTTGTGGAGCAGCTATTGTATGTCCCCACAACATCTGTCAACGACATCTGTGAAATTACGAATAGCATTCGCAATGTCACGCATGCCATCTGTCATGGCTGTGCGACATGCTCTCAGCTCCCTCAGACCATGTCTGGTGTACCTTTCCATACATGCCTGTGCCTGCATAACAGTCCGAAACATAGTGGAGGTTGACATACCTCCTTGGGCATGTCGGCCAGAGGTAGTACGGCCACGGATGCCCCCACGAGAACCCATGGGCGACTGTCTGCGTGGTACCATTGGAGGACCCTGCTCATGGCTGCTTTGTGGGGATGCATGTACCACAGGTACCACATTACCCTGATCTATGCCCAATGCATACTGTCCATCACCTAGGGACAATGGTGACAAAGGATGTAACAGCAGGATGACTGTGCGCATTGAAGGGGTTGACAGCTGTGTACTGTCAATTGGCTGACCAATGGCGGACCCAGACACACCTTCCTGCACCATTATAGACATTTCATCATCATCAGTACCTGGGGCACAAGATTCCCTGCTGCAGGTCACCAGAGCAGCACCAGAACCTACGGAAGGAAAACAGGGAACACAGATTACAGTCTCAACACATATTTTACGGTGATGCACTTCAATACAAATGCACACATTCAGAAATGGACACATGCACTCATGGACACACACACACATGCACACATGGGCACAGGCACACTTGCACACATGCACACCCCACAGTACACACACACATCAGTACTGAGTTACACTACTCTTACTAGTATTAACTTGGGTATTGCAGGTATTATTAAACACACTCACCAGCATGTATACTACAGAGTTACACTACTCTTACTAGTATTATAAATTGTTTTTCAGGTAATGATAAACACACTCACCAGCATGTATGGCCTGCCTCGTTGCTAGATGGGAGGGACCTGGAAATATGAAGAAAGTAATGTCAGTGGGCACAAGTGTGCCATTTGTTTTGCATATGATACAGTACAGTAGTACACCAGTTCCCTTATACACATCAGCTGCTCATAATGTCAGTATCACACATGCACAATTACATATCATGATGACAGATACATGCCACGTGCACACCTTATGCATGCATGAAGTAACAGTGTACAGAACAGTCATATGTACATATGGCATCTTACCTGCACGCTCAGTGTCTTGCTGCTATGTGGATCCAACCTCCATCATGATGCACGTCTGATGCTGTTGTTGTTCTGGGGCTGAATTCACAACACTTAGCAGTAGCCCCTCCTGTCTGGTGAGGTGGGGGTGTGGCTACCCCCCCACCTGTGGCAACCTGTTGCCTGCGGATATCTGCAGCACGCTGGCGGACATTTCTAATCAAATCACTGCAGTGATGTCTCACCTGCTCATATGTCCTATCATGCATGCCAACATCATTTATCCTGCTGACAAGGTTTTGCCACAGTGCAGACCTCTCCTGCTGATTCTGGGTGGTGAATGAAAACAGGATGTCATAGTCACACACCAGGCTCTGGTGGATCACTTCATCCTCTGCAGCAGAGTAGGCAGGGTTCCTTTTTGGAGCCATATCTCCCTGGAAAAGTACACAAACAGGTTATCAGCATAGTATGCCAGCAATATATGGTACACATTCTATACAGGAAGTATTAAGTTGTACTTATTACTGCTTGGTTGTAACTTGATTAAAGTGTAGCTATCATTCTAAGTCTTTTGGATTAAGCACTTGGCCTTCAGACCAGTTGTTTTACATTAGGGAGGTTTGTGGCAAGCACTGTGGTGGCAGGACACGTAGCTTTCATCCTTCTAAGTTGGGAACTGCTGATTGAGAGCCCAGTGTCCAAGTGTATTAGTTCTGGTATAAGCAGTTGGCCTTCAGGCCAGTTATTTAACATTAACAAGGTTTGTGGTCTGCACTCTTGTGTGAGAATAGGCTGTACTCTGCCATTCATAGCTGGGAACTTCTGGTTTCAGGTTTATAGTGCCTGCATATTTGAACTGTATCTTACTGACATTGGTACACCTTGTTTGCTGTAGCATACACTACATCCAAGCCTCCTGAGTCTAGCTTTGTTTATATGCTTGTTATTTGTTAGCTTGTTATTTCACTGGTACGCTAATTCCACATAATACACAGCTTCTCAGCACTTCTGTGAATCACTACTGATATCTGCATTGCTTACTGTACTTATTTCCTTGTTACACTTGACAGCAAGTGACTGCTTGTCGTTTTTGCATTTATTTAATTGTAACACATTGCACTTAAGTTACCTGGCACTTGCTCACTGAAGCTATTATATCAGTCAGCAGTAGAAATTAATATCAATACACCCTCACTCCCCACTGGACCTTGTTTTCAATTATTACGGAATTCACAATAGTATTCTAGCATGTCCAAAGGTCAGTTGTCAATCTCCTCTCCAGTCCAGCTGGTGAGTGTGGTAATCCAGAGGCAATGTTATAACAGCCGCATGTACACAGACAACCCCCTCCTCCTAACAACAAATTCAAACACATGTGAGTGATGCAACCATATACCAAACTGGAGGCTAGGCTCTCTCTACTCAATACTGCCATAACCAGTCAGGTGGAGAAGGAAACCACACTCACTACAATTCCAGTCTCACATAGACCTACCATGACAGCAAAACAAACACATAATCACACAAAAACATACTCAGAGGCTCAGAATAAAGATCTGCCTAAGCAGCAGAGACCTCCAAAGCAGACACCCAAGCAACCGCTACCCCAAAACCAAACACGTGCAACACATATCTCACAAAGCCAATGTGCTGAACACTCACAGCCCTTAACAGTAAACAACACACCTCATACACTTGTAATAGGTGACTCTATCATCAGGCACACTGATGTCACATTCACCAGGCTGAATGAGGAGAGGGTCACAGTGTGCAGCCTGTTGGGCACTACGATCCGGCACATAACACAAGCACTCAAGTAACTCCAAGACAAGTACAAATATGACTCACTCATTGTCCATGCTGGTGTGAATGACCTGACACATACCTCCCTGGACTACATGACAAGAGACAGAAAGGAGCTCTCTGAGCATGTAGCCCAAGACAGTATGACCCTGACCTTGAGTAGCATCTTACCCTCACCAAGAATGATGCCACAATATCAAGGCAAGATGATCACTTTCAACAATTGACTGAAGTACTGGTGTCATTCAAAGGTGATCCAATGCCTGTAAGCTTGGGATGATATGCTGTATAAGCCATGATGCTTTGCTAGGGACAGCTTGCACCTGTCACCCCTGGGCTTTTGGATTTTGGCAAAGGCTCTTGCTACACCCATAGTGCCTTTATTAGGTGAGGCTCATAAGGCAAACCCACATCCATACTTATCACAAAGGATGAGGAACTAAGAGTAATGCTACTCAACACCAGAAGTCTAAACCTCAAGATACATGCACTCAAAACTCTACTTAGCATTATGGACATCGATATCTGTGCAGTAACAGAAACCTGTTTCAGGTTTCCCAGGAGCACACCAGCACTACCAAGTTATACCTGTTACCATTCTTGTCGGCCCCAACACTTGGACCAAACAACAAAAGGAGGGGGAGTATCAATATTCATCAAAGATACCCACACCTCCACATTGGTGGCAAAGTCCCACATAGGTGTTAAGCCATTAAGTACAGAAGAAGTAATTGGGGACCTGGGGAACAAACTTGATAGCAATCTGTCATTTGACAACCACGTGACCAAAGTGGATTGAAAGACATGTTATATAGCCCAGCTAATCATGAAGGGATTCACATGTACAGCAGGGGAGGTCATCGTGCCTCTTTACTCATCCATCATCAGGCCTATAATTGAGTACAATGCCCCTTTTGGGATGTACCTAACCAGACACCTACAGCAACTGGAAAAACCCCAACAGTACCTCATCAAGAGGATCAAAGGGCTCAAACAGATGCCATATGCTGCCCAGTTAAAGAAAATCCAGCTGGACTCAGTGGCATACTGCCTGTTCAGAGGCAATCTGTGCCTGCCATATACAGCCATGTCCAACCCAGAAGTAATGGACATGCTGCACCTCAGGAAATCAAACTCCCATAGAGCCACACGCTCAGGAGACCTGAACCTTAGCACTGACATAAATAGGACATGCTGGAGGGACAGATTCATAACCCAGAGGCTCCCTTCACTCTGTAATGAACTCACAGTACAGGTTAGGCAGAGTCCCTCATTGACTCTCTTCCATAGGAATCTGGATGAGTGGATGGAGATCATAGTTGTACCCCGGGTATCACTTCTATGTCACTGTTAGACAGAGGCACAGTATACTAACCTCAGAAAAGGGCATAGCAACATAAATTTTAATTGGGTGGCAAAAGACAAACACATTCTACTAGGCTTATCAATGCCCTAGGGCAAATAGCCTAGTATGAACCTATGAACCTATGTGTACTGCTATACTACTTCTGCCATATGTTGCATGTGTGTGTGTTGTGGGGGATGCGCAGGTAATGGCCAGATATTTCTGCACAGGCAACACTTCTGAAACACTCTGGGTGTTCATCCCTACATACTGTATGTGTGTTGCCATCCAACCCTGTGATGTGGACACACATTACTCAGCCTGGATATGCATATCCCAACAACACCACAAGCACAATACACTACCTTGCTATGTATGTATGTAATTACACAGTTATTCACTAGTTAGGACTGTGATGCTATCCATGCAGCCCACTGGGCCAGTGGAAGCCACAACACACACTGCTGGCCCCTTTGCTAAAGCTTACCACAGACATCCCACATAGTGCATGTAATGTGCACACACATATCTAACCCAGACCGTATGCACACCACTTATTTATCCTGTCCAGTGGACTACAGATACAGGCACATTGTATAACAATAGCAGGAGGCTACTGCAGCACAGGGCAGATTCACATGAAGGCAAGGCATCTGTGGTCAGCAGTGGTAAGATGCTTCACATTCATCAAATGCACAGATATTGGCAACATTGTTGCAGACAGTTTAGGTGCAGGTACCCCCCCCCCCATTCTCCTACACAAGTGGAATTAGTTATCACAGATGAATGTAACCTCCCTATCATCTCACATGTCCAGGTGAGGGCCACCCTCAACACTGCAGAACACACAGCATCACTGTTACAAAATGGTATCCCTGGATGTGTGATACGTTCACCCCTAGAGGACATAGCACCACATTACAGACTGATATTAAACCCTGGCCATACTACAGGATATGTACCTGAACAGTGCCATACATACACAGTGGTCCCACACCAATGAGGAGGAACCTATACTGACCCTGGGAACTACTGCATCATATGCATAACTGGCCTTGTGTCCTAAGCTATGGAAGTTTTAAGTATGGACAACATGTACAGCAATATTACATATGTATATATATCAGGACTATGTGCACACAACCTATCTCATGGACATACCTATAGATAGTGAACTATGATACATTTGGAGGTTTCACAGTAAACACAGTATTAACCTGCTACTTTGCATTACCTGTGTTTGTGTCAGCTGTTGCTGTGTCAGTGGTGCTACTTGCTGTTTGCTGCTGCTGCTGCTGGTTTTGTTGCTGGCTGTCTTTCTTTCTTTTATTTTTATTTTCTCTCTCTCTCTCTCTCTCTCTTTCTCTGTCGGTTTTGTGCAATGAATGTATTGCATGTGTGGAGTGTTAGTACTGGATGCTTTTGTAGGTATCTGCATAGGTCCATGTGATGGCCTCTGCACCAATTGTAAGGCAGCATTTGCTAATTGCATGCAGCCAGTTGTGTACTGATTGCATGTCTCACTGTGATTTCAGGACAGTGCTATAAAAGGGTATGTGAGATAGGCGTTGCCCTTTCAGATTGTAAGGGCGTGGACCATGCTGGTATGCTGTCGACAGTGTTCTGTGAGTGTGAAGGTTAGTAAGTCTCTCATGCTTCATGCTGTGTTGTAAATTCAGGTTTCTGCATTTCTCTCACCTGTTCCCTTTAGTGCAGGAGTGTCCAACCCGCGGCCCGCGGCCGCATGCGGCCCTCAGAGCTCTTCCATGCGGCCCGCGACCCTTAAATTTAAATTTAATTTTAATTTAACTTTTTTTCCGTGTGTTTACATGTTCGCATACTTTTGCTGTTTTGCGCATGCGCCAACTTCCGTTTTTTCACGTTTTTTCATACCAGCGTCGTTCTGCTGGTATGCGCATGCGCGAAAACACTGTTCGGTCGTTTTTTATAGTTCTGGTAAAGCTGAAGGAAGGAGCGAGATCGTGGAGAGAGGATTTATTTTATTTCACTGACTACAGTTACACTACATTGCATAGCAAAAGGTAAGGTAAGTAATTTTAATAAGATCTTTTTAACTTGTTTGGAATACGTCTAGCAGATGGTAAGACGTTGCTATAGTCAGCGTATTTAGATCTTGGCCCCACAACAATATGCAGCCCCTGGTTTTCGCTGCTGTTCAGTTGTTACAGATGACAGTACAGTTGTTGAGGCTGCTAGTTCACAGAGCAAAGGATATTTTTTGTAGGTTTATTTCAACAGTGACCGAAAGTTGTACTTTGGCAGCATTTTCTTTGACTCAGGGCATTGAATGATGGAAGATGCAGAGACGCATGATGCTGTGTGTCTTTGGCGAGGTCAGGTAAGCTTTGGTGGAGCAGTAGCATACCTTTCCAAATTTTTGCATCGTATGTTTGGTTTGTTTCTCATAAACTTTGTGGGTTTTTTGCATATCAGTGAGGAATGAAGTCTGAAAATTACAGAAATATGAGTTTCAGACTTCATATCCTGCAGGAAATGCATTCTAGCACAAAAAGTGTTGTTATAGCAACTTTCTTAAGTTTATTAAAGCGATGTTTAAAACCTGTTCCTATTTTTGGGCCATTGTCTCCCATTATTTTAGTCTTTGTCCAGATTTTTTTGTGCTTAGAAGTTGAGGCGTATGAATAAGAAATGAAACTGTATTATGTTCAGATCTTGAATTGACTTGCATGATGTTTTTGTGCAAGGGGTCCACATGCCATGCTTCAGTGTATTTTCAGCAGTGGTGAATTGGTAGTCTGAAGCCATAAATATGTTTGAATGTGTGACTCGTGCTTTTTTGGTGTAATCTTGGGATGTTCTTTTTACCACATCTTGTTTAATATGAAATGGTCAATTCTTTTTAATACATTTTAAGTACTTCCTGAGGTGATTCTTTAGCTATGGAGTAGTCGCTCTTTGTAGTGGTAAAGGCAGTTTTGCAAAAGTAGTATATTTACTGGTCAGACAATAAGAGTTACTCAGTGATGGATGCATTAATTTATCACTTTAATTGTAATAACAAGCTCACACTAACCATTTTAAAGCAGTGGGCTTTTAAAATATAAACCAGTGTAGATGGAGTGATTAAAAGTATGTTTTTGGCAATGAAATGTGCACATTTTTATACTGAGTCTCCCATGCGGTTTTAGTTTTTAAGAGCTGACACTGGAGAGTTTTTATTTTTGTGGGTGTAACAAGTAAATTAGCTCTCATGGTGAGGCACATAATCTGCTTGCATGAATGCACTAATGCTGTCTGCAATGTTTTTTTTTTTAAGTTACAGCAGTGTGTTTTCCATATGTATGTATTCATTTTATTTTTATTAATGTGCAAGTCATTTTACCGGACATCTGCAGGACACTTGCTGGAGTGAAGAGGAAGAGCTTCTAGTGCTTGACATGTACATTTCATGATTCTCTTGTCTTGGTCTCTCGTAGATGTTCTGAGATTTTGTCATTAACATCCTCCCTTTGGGCTTGTCTTAGATCTGGTGTACTGGACTAAATTCTGAAATTAGACAAAAATCACTCATTGTTAACCTTTGAAAGTTAATATTTGAAGCATCAATCACACTGGTGTAACATCTAACTACCATAGCAAATGCTCCCCCCCCCCCACTTTCATTGCCTTCTTTCCACTTCAAACCTTGTGGCAGTTAAATTACTGAGCTTTGCTTTGTGTCTTTCTTGTTAGGTCACCATATCCATAGTCACTGTGCACAGTCGCATAGAGAACTTGGGTGTAGTGGTTCTTGTTAGCTGTCCAGGAGGATAGAGCACATTTGTTAGAACGCATCCCCCCGGCCAACACAGCACTGGATCATGCAGAGACTGGCCAGACCACAGAGCAAGACAAGCACTGTATACCGTGTATGGATGCTAGTGATCAGGAAGACCTAAACTGGCAGTATCAACCCCCCCAAGCATCACTGCAGTACAGGAGAGACTATCACTTGTATGTACCTCAGGCAGTGAATCAGTTTAATGTCATCCATCTTGTACTCTGAGCTACCAACAATAGAAAGAAAATAAAACAGACAGTCATGTTCCATTCTGTATTTGTTTTTTGGAGCATGTGTGTGTGTGTGTGTGTGTGTGTGTGTGTGTGTGTGTGTGTGTGTGTGTGTGTGTGTGTGTGTGTGTGTGTGTGTGTGTGTGTGTTTGTGTGTGTCTGTGTGTGTGTGTGTCTGTCTGTCTGTCTGCAAGAGTGTTGGGGTAGGTTTCCCTAAGTATCATAATATAATCTATGATATCGGATATGGTTCAATTTACAGGAGTCTGTGAAAGGGTAGATGTTGTGACATAATTATTAAAACTACACTTGCACATTTCCTTTTTATTATTTTATTTCACAGACTGACATTGATTGCTTGGCTACTCACCTGTGTCAGTCTTGATGATTATTTACACTAGCGGTTGGATTTACCTCAGTGATGCTTTGAAGGGGTCTGAGTTTCGTTGGTAGTGAGAAAATCCCATGGGGGAGTATAAAGGTTGTTTATTATTGTTATTATTATGGAAAATTGAAGCATTCCACTGTTCAAAGAGTGATAGTCTGAACTGGGTGGCTGCCTGCATATGACTATTTGACCTTGGAGAGCTAACCACACCCCAGGATCTTTCTTCCTTTTTTTTGTAATTAATGTGTATGTTACATATGAAGTGACAGCAGATGAGAAGATATTTACAGTAAATCGCTCTTGTAGTTGGAGGAAGATGACAAGGCATTTTTTGTTTTCTTTACTTGAAGTTATAGATGACACTACCAGCACTGTTTTTGATGTAACATGCAAGTTGTATGCATGTATAAGTATGTCGCTGGGCAGGGGAGTATAGATGCGTATCAGAGGGATGTCTGCTGCTGCTGTTTATAAAATAATTTCCTTTACATTGCTGCATTGTAAGACATGTTCCAGGCTTAGTGAATGCAAGGATGCAGGCTGCTTTAGAACATCATTAGAATGAGATATTGAATTTTAGGGCAAATATTATGCATTTATTAATTTATTTATTGTTCAAATTCACCTACAATACAGCCACATTAGTCCTCATAAACCTGGGTTTTTTTTTTTTTTTTTTTGCAATTCAGTTTTTTTTTTTTGGTCCTCACTTGCCGTTTGGCCCCCAGACCATTTCTGTTGACTCAATGCGGCCCTTGCAACTGAAAAGGTTGGACACCCCTGCTTTAGTGAGTGTGTATGCATACTGACACCTACAACTATATTTCATATGTATTAATATATATATATATATATATATATATATATATATATATATATATATATATATATATGTGTGTGTGTGTACATATACATACTTTCATATATGTACATTAGCTGACATTATTGGGTACAAGCTAACAATTAGCAGGGCTGTTTCTGTTAACACTAAACTAGTATGGGAATCCAGTAATTGGGACAGTAAAAGTCTACCTGACATGCTTTGGGTAGTACACATCCTATATTGCCTTTATCTTCATTCCTACTATTACATGTTCTACTTATTTTAGCACTATATTCCTGTATGAGAGTCATGGCTTACTGGTAGGTCATACAGACTAGTGTTACAATGGTCTTGTGGTAGGACCTAATAGTATGCTTTTCTTTTGCTTTCAAATTGAGTACAGGGCCTGTCAATCAAAGTGCTGGAGGCACCTTTAAGCAGTTAAAAGGGTTAGTAGGTCTCACAGGAGTCAGGCTGTGTTGCAGATTCTGGTTGCTGCATTTATCTTCACTGTTTCCTGTAGTGAGTGTGTATGGATACTGACACCTACCACTATATTTCATATGTATATATATATATATATATATATATATATATATATATATATATATATATATATATATATATATATATATATGTATGTGTACATATACATACTTTCATATATGTACATTACCTTACATTATTATGTACAAGCTAACATAGTATGGGAATCCAGTAATTCGGGCATTAAAAATCTACCTGACATGCTTTGGGTAGTACACATCCTATATTGCCTTTATATTGATTCCTACTATTACATGTTATATTTATTTTAGCACTATGTTCTTGTATGAAAGTCATGGGTTAGTGGTAGGTCATGCAGACTAGTGTTACTAGGGTCCTGGGTTCGAGACAGACAGTGGGACGTTTTTTTCTTTCAGGATGAGTACAGGACCTGTCAATCAAAGTGCTGAAGCCACCTTTAAGCAGTTAAAAGGGTTAGTAAGTCTCACAGGAGCCAGGCTGTGTTGCAGATTCTGGTTGCTGCATTTATCTTCACTGTTTCCTGTAGTGAGTGTGTACGAATACTGACACCTACCACTATATTTCATATGTATTAATATATATATATATATATATATATATATATATATATATATATATATATGTATGTGTACATATACATGCTTTCATATATATGTACATTACCTTACATTATTATGTACAAGCTAACAATTAGCAGGGCTGTTTCTGTTAACACTAAACTAGTATGGGAATCCAGTAATTCGGGCATTAAAAATCTACCTGACATGCTTTGGGTAGTACAAATCCTATATTGCCTTTATATTGATTCCTACTATTACATGTTATATTTATTTTAGCACTATGTTCTTGTATGAGAGTCATGGCTTAGTGGTAGGTCATACAGACTAGTATTACCAAGGTCCTGGGTTCAAGACTGACAGTAGGTATTTATTACTCTTTCGAAATGAGTACAGGACCTGTCAATCAAAGGTGCTTTTAAGCACTTAAAACCAGGTCTGCGCTCGTTTGCACAGAGCTCACGCATGCGCACTGGCGGTGAGCTCCGTGCACACAAGTGCACACCCGCGCTATTTTCTTTGAAAGAAAAGAAAAAGGGGTGACAGGAAAGTGGTGAAAAAGGGGCCACAAAGAGGGTAAGACAGTAGGGAAACAAGCTTGGAATTTGCAGGAAGGATGTAGGTGAGGCCCATAGCTGCCCATGTCTTTCTCAGCAACAGCTGTGCATTTGTATGCAATTTGGTGTGACATTTGGAACCTTCCACCCCTGAGAGAGGTGTCAGGACAACATTAATACCTGTTGTACAGCGAATTGTAATTAACAGTTTCAATGTCCAGCGGACATGTGTGCAACATGGACAGCTATGTATGGGGCGTAATTTTTTTGTGGGTACAGAGTGCCCTTTTTTTTTTTTAATCAGGTGAGAGTGGTATGTCAGGTGAGGTAGTCGGTATAGCTGGGGAGGTAGGTTGGGAAGGTTAACAGACAAGACAGACAAGACGCATACAGGGGCGGAGTATGACACATGTGGGGGGGTTACACAATTGACAGGGACGGAGGTTGGGATATCCAGGGCACATGAGCCCACAGATGGCAACAGTGGAACTGATATCCCCACCCATAGGCAGTTGCCACTGTTCCTTCACAGCCCAGGACGGGGCTGTGCTGGGGGCTGTGCAGGCAGGACAATGCGCATGCCCGTAAGCTGTGCCACCCGGGCCTCAAGCTGGCATAGGGGCCCAAGAATAGAGTCTTGAATCTCACTTCGCACCACAGACCGGACACCTTGGAGGGTGAGTGGACGGGCTCCTCCGGCCACACTTGCAGAGGGGGGATGGGCCCATCCCCTGCAGCGCTTCCACCCGAAGGTGGCACAGGGCCACCAGAGGAGGGTCCAGCCTGGGCACTAGTGTCAGGTGCAATCGCCAGCTGAGGTGGGAGAGGTGGGTCCGCTGGGACCTGCCTTCCCAAGCATTCTAGGTTTGTGAGTATGTTATGTTAGTTTGGGTTAGTAGCATATTATTCCATTCAAATTAGTTGTAACAGCATGCATTGGTATTCCCATTAAACAAACACCCAGATATTAACACCATTGAACAACAGGCATATCAATATCACATGTATTATTTGAACAGAAATACACAATCAAACAATATGCAGGGTTGATTAATGGCAACAGGCCATCAGGTTTGCAGGTATGAACAGAGCACATGCAACAACGGACATGCATATATTTTTGAAACAACAGGACAAATGTCCATGGTTAATGAAATGTTCACATACCAATATTTAGTGAGTTTTTTCATTTGCAATTATAGGGTGGGGTGGAGAAAGAAAATGATGACACATTCATAAATTATACATTGATATACATTTGTAATAGAAACACAATTAACTTGTGGGTGATAGTTTCAAAATGATTTTTAATTGACTGTCATGCTAGACCTGTTACAGATACATCACTATCCTAGTTATTTTGAATTTGATCATATACATCATCCTGCTGCACTTTGATGACAGGGCAGGGGACAACTATGGATGTTTAGTATGTCAGACAATCATTCATTCTATCTGAAAATTGTTGACTGTCATCACCATATACAGATTTTGGCTTGAACATTCAAGATTCAGACACACTGAAATCAGTTTGGGATGTTAAGTTTTAATTTCCACATGCATTTAGTTCTGTAGAACCACACTGAAGCTTATATATCCAGGAGTTATTACTACTTTATTTATTGATACATGACCCTTTCTGTCACTCTCACACATCCTGCAGTTTCACAGTTCAGGTTGGTACTTCTAGGCTTTGTTCACATATTAGACCTGTGGTGATTCAAACACTTTCCAGCAGCCTCACTTCTGTCATGATTCAGCATTTCAACAGGGGATATATCTCACATGTGATTACCCCAGCTTCTGAAGCTGTACTCTTGAGACTACTGCAGGTTATACTACATTTAATTAATGGTGGGACATCTGTATTACAGCACTATTTATTTCTATCAATTATATTTCCAGTTTCACTTGCATACTGATGAACTTGTTGCAGCCATACCTGCAGACTTTCACTTGTTGCTTGCACATTCTATTACTTTTAATCAATACACTGCAGTGTTCTGCTACATGCTACACTATAATATTTATTTACAAGTACTAGGTGGGGTTACTAACCTGCATGGTGGTGCAGCTGCACCAGCCTGCGGTCATATGCCCTTCGATTCGCAGAGCGGACACCTGTAGCTGTAATACAAAACAAGTAATATTGGAATACACATCTCCATGGTATCAGCTAGTTGAATTTCTTACATACATAAGTAAAATGTCACTTAGTAGTGGGGCGTTGGGCATATCTCGGGCCTCCTGGAGCCATTGGGTCAACTGGTCTTCTTTACGTCGCTTCAGGTCCGCATGGTGGTGACAGACCTGCTCACCAGTACGTGGAATCCCAGTAGCACTAGTGAGATCATGAGCCAACTGGTCCCATGCCTCCGCCCTGTATGCTCCCCATGAGGCCTGGCCCTGCATGAGTTGGGCCTCATGATGTTGAACTAGGAGCCAGACCATGTATCTTGACTCCTCAACGCCCCACTGCTGTGCTCGAAAGCAACGTCCCTCCCCTACTCCACTCATTCTGCCTGCAGGTCTATTCTACAATCGTTTATGCTGTGTATTCCCGCCTATGGGGCTTATATATGCCAATTTTCCCGCACATTTCTATGATTGGCCGTTTTGGAATTGTATCTACTTCACAAAAACTGCTTTATCATGCTCCATTTTGGATTACATCCTATATATATGCTATTTCTGCATTTCTAAGTACTGCTGTCATGGCTTAGTGGTTTAGTACCTTGACTCTAGCGCATGGTATCCTGGGTTCAAATCTAACCACTGATTTTTAGTTTTTATGATTGTCTAGAAATGAGTTCAGGACCTGTCAATCAAACATGCCAAAGGCACTTTTAAGCACTTAAAACCAGGTCTGCGCTCGTTTGCGCGGAGGTAACGCATGCGCACTGGCGGTTAGCTTGTGAGAGAGGCGCGCACCTCTGCGCAAACGGTGTGCACTGGGTTAAACCTTAATTGGCTAGTAACACGGATCTTAAGATAAGCACAGCTAGTTGCACACAGTTTGAGCCTGTTAAACCAGTGCTTAGCTATGGGCAAGCAATTTGCAGCCTTTGAAACACTACTCAGCTACGGGCACTCTGTCTCACTGCAGTTTAGCTATCAGTACATTTCTAAATATTTTTATTATTGTATTACTTAGAAATATATGCTCCATTTCATTCCATTTCATTCCATTTTAAAAAGGAAATAATTTTACATTTGCACAATACTGTCAGGGGCCTTTTTAGTGCTTATTTACAAAAAAAAAAAAAAGGTTGTTGTGTGGGCTCGAACCTTGCCTGCCTGCTCTTAAGCTGACAACTCTACCGCTATGCTATTACTTCTTGGCTTACTTTGCATATTTAGTTCTTATATCCTTTTCCACTGATTGCTAACTGCAGTTGCGCTAGTAGCACACCCGCGCACATGAGCGCATGCAGTAGAAAACATTTACAGGGTTTTAAAAAAAATAAAACAGTTTTCATTTTCATTTTATAACATCTGTTCACTTTTTACATTGCTGGTCAGTGGGGGCATGTGGTGTGTAGTGTGTTTATTCACATTTCCATGGCCTCTCTCATAGCTGTTAACTTTCTGCCATTCCAGACTTCTGGGGGGGCGTGTCCGCTTGCAGGGCTTAGCCTACAGACATGCCCCCTGCTGTCTTACATGGACCGTGTAAGAGTTACAGTGTGATTCAGCATGCCTCATGCACCTTATGCATATGCATGACATGCTGACATCACACTGTCTAACTGCAGCCTCCGTGTAAGAGTTATAACTCTTAAATGGAGGCTTCCTGAATCCTGCCCTATATCTTTGTTTTCCCACCTTTACTGTACAAGAATAGTCCAGAATTCAGGTTTGGCTGTATTACGCACTTCATTACAAGTTCCGGTGTTGCCCATATCCAAAACTAGGATAGGAAGAAGCTTCTCTGTTCACCAGTGAGAGTGGGGAGCTTTAAGCAGCCTATCTGTGCCTGGAGGAGTAGTTGCAGCCCAGTAACTAGTTGTTTATTGGCCGTTTTGGAGTATTTCCTAGCTCTTTCAAGTCCCTTTCTTTAAAACCCACTTTAGCACAGTTTTTGCACTTATTCCCACTCAGCCAAGCTCCTTGTGGTCACACAGAGTGGTGATAGCAGCAGAGAGATGAAAAAGTGTGACTGCTACCTGATTAAGTATTTCTTTGCTACCTTTACATTAGCGAATGCATTTTGTCGCCTAAAAGTGAGTTTGTGACTGCTGTAATACCTTAATAAGCTTGAAATTGCATTTTTTCTTACCTGCACTTTTAAGTCATTGTTTGTTGTTTGATTTAACTGTTAAGGCTGCCCACTCAAGTGCGCTAGCCTGTGCAAAGAATTTACTGTGTTTTTCTGCCTCTGATACTGTTCTAAAAAAGAAAGAAAAAACAAAAAAATATATCTTTGTTTTCCCTCCTTTACTGTGCTACAATAGTCCAGAATTCAGGTTTTCTGTATTCCAGACTTCAGTATAAGTTCCTGTGTTGCCCATATCCTTACTTGGATAGGAGAAAGGTTCTCTGTTTGCCAGTGAGAGTGGGGAGCTTTGAGCAGCCTATCTGTCCCTGGAGGAGTGGTCTCAGCCCGTAACTAGTTGTCTATTGGCCGTTTTGGGCTATTTCCTATCTCTTTCAAGTCCCCTGCTTTAAAACCCGCTTTAGCGCTGTTTTTGCGCTTGTTCCAACTCAGCCAAGCTCCTCGTGGCCCTGCAGAGCAGTGCTAGCAGCAGAGAGATGAAAAAGAGTGACTGCTACCTGATTAAGTATTTCTTTGCTACCTTTACATTAGTGACTGCATTTTTTCACCTAAAAGCGAGTTTGTGACTGCTGTAACACCTTAATAAGCTTGTTATTACATTTTTGCTTACTTGCACTTTTAAATCATTGTTTGTTGTTTGATTTAACATTTATGGCTGCCCACTCAAGTGCGCTAGCCTGTGCAAAGCATTTGCTTTGTTTTTATGCCTCTGATACTGTCCTAAAAAAAGAAAAAAAAAAAAAATACCTTTGTTTTCCCACCTTTACTGTGCTAGAATAGTCCTGAATTCAGGTTTTGCTGTATTCCGGACTTCAGTACAAGTTCCTGTGTTGCGCATATCCTTACTTGGATAGGAGGAAGCTTCTCTGTTCACCAGTGAGAGTGGGGAGCTTTGAGCAGCCTATCTGTCCCTGGAGAAGTGGTCTCAGCACAGTAACTAGTTATTTATTGGCCATTTTGGGCTATTTCCTAGCTCTTTCAAGTCCCCTGCTTTAAAACCTGCTTTAGCGCATTTTTTGCACTTGTTCTGACTCAGCCAATCTCCTCGTGGTCCTGCAGAGTGGTGCTAGCAGCAGTGAGACGAAAAAGAGTGTCTGCTACCTGATTAAGTATTTCTTTGCTACCTTTACATTAGCGACTGCATTTTCTCGCCTAAAAGCAAGTTTGTGACTGCTGTAATACCTTAATAAGCTAGAAACTGCATTTTTGCTTACCTGCACTTTTAAGTCATTGTTTGTTGTTTGATTTAACTAAGGCTGCCCACTCAAGTGCGCTAGCCTGTGGAAAGCATATACTGTTTTTTCTGCCTCTGATACTGTCCTAAAAAAAAAAAATATATATATATATCTTTGTTTTCCCGCCTTTACTGTGCTAGAATAGTCCTGAATTCAAGTTTTGCTGTATTCCGGACTTTAGTACAAGTTCCTGTGTTGCCCATATCCTTACTTGAATAGGAGGAAGCTTCTCTGTTCACCAGTGAGAGTGGAGAGCTTTGAGCAGCCTATCTGTCCCTGGAGAAGTGGTCTCAGCCCAGTAACTAGTTGTTTATTTGCTGTTTTGAGATATTTCCTAGCTCTTTCAAGTCCCCTGCTTTAAATCCCACTTTAGCATGATTTCTGCACTTGTTCCGACTCTGCCAAGCTCCTCGTGGTCCTGCAGAGCGGTGCTAGCAGCAGAGATAAAAAAAGAGTGACTGCTACCTGATTAAGTATTTCTTTGCTACCTTTACATTAGCGACTGCATTTTCTCACCTAAAAGCAAGTTTGTGACTGCTGTAATACCTTAATAAGCTTGAAACTGCATTTTTGCTTACCTGCACTTTTAAGTCATTGTTTGTTGTTTGATTTAACTGTTAAGGCTGCCCACTCAAGTGCGCTAGCCTGTACAAAGCATATACTGTTTATTCTGCCTCTGATACTGTCCTAAAAAAAGAAAAAATATATATATATCTTTGTTTTCCCGCCTTTACTGTGCTAGAATAATTCTGAATTAAAGTTTTGCTGTACTCCGGACTTCAGTACAAGTTCCTGTGTTGCCCATATCCTTACTTGGATAGGAGGAAGCTTCTCTCTTCACCAGTGAGAGTGGAGAGCTTTGAGCAGCCTATCTGTCCCTGGAGAAGTGGTCTCAGCCCAGTAACTAGTTGTTTATTGGCTGTTTTGAGATATTTCCTAGATCTTTCAAGTCCCCTGCTTTAAATCCCACTTTAGCATGCTTTTTGCATGTGTTCCAACTCGGACAAGCTCCTCATGGTCCTGCAGACCGGTGCTAGCAGCAGAGATAGAAAAAAGAGTGACTGCCACCTGATTAAGTATTTCTTTGCTACCTTTACATTAGCGACTGCATTTTATCACCTAAAAACAAGTTTGTGACTGCTGTAATACCTTAATAAGCTTGAAACTGCATTTTTGCATCCAGTGCGCTAGGCTGTGCAGAGCTCATACTGGTTTTTCTGCCTCTGATACTGTCCTAAAAAAAGAAAAATATATATATATATATATATTTTTGCTTTCCCGCCTTTACTGTGCTAGAATAGTCCTGAATTAAGGTTTTGCTATTTTCTGGACTTCAGTACAAGTTCCTGTGTTGCCCATATCCTTACTTGGATACGAGGAAGCTTCTCTGTTCACCAGTGAGAGTGGGGAGCTTTGAGCAGCCTATCTGTCCCTGGAGGAGTGGTCTCAGCCCAGTAACTAGTTGTTTATTGTCCGGTTTGGGCTATTTCTTAGCTCTTTCAAGTCCCCTGCTTTAAAACCCACTTTAGCATGGTTTTTGTGGTTGTTCCAACTCAGCCAAGCTCCTCGTCATCCTGCAGAGCGGAGCTAGCAGCAGAAAGACGAAAAGGAGTGACTGCTACCTGATTAAGTATTTCTTTGCTACCTTTACATTAGCGACTGCATTTTCTCACCTAAAAGTGAGTTTGTGACTGCCGTAATACCTTAATAAGCTTTTTATTGCATTTTTGCTTACCTGCACTTTTATGTCATTGTTTGTTGTTAGATTTAACTGTTAAGGCTGCCCACTTAAGTGTGCTAGCCTGTGCAAAGCATTCACTGTGTTTTCCTGCCTCTGATACTGTCCTAAAGAAAGAAAAAAAATCAAAAAAATATATCTTTCTTTTCCCACCTTTACTGTGCTGGAATAGTCCTGAATTCAGGTATTGCTGTATTCCAGACTTCAGTACAAGTTCCTGTGTTGCCCATATCCTTACTTGGATAGGAGGAAGCTTCTCTGTTCACCAGTGAGAGTGGGAAGCTTTGAGCAGCCTATCTGTCCCTGGATGAGTGGTCTGAGCCTGTAACTAGTTGTTTATTGGCCGTCTGGGGCTTTTTCCTAGCTCCTTCAAGTACCCTGCTTTAAAACCAGCTTTAGCATGATTTTTGCTCTTGTTCCAACTCAGCTAAGCTCTTCGTGGTCCTGCAGAGCAGTGCTAGCAGCAGAGGGGTGAAAAAGAGTGACTGCTACCTGATTAAGTATTTCTTTGCTACCTTTACATTAGTGACTGCATTTTTTCACCTAAAAGCATGTTTGTGACTGCTGTAATACCTTAATAAGCTTTTTATTGTATTTTTGCTTACCTACACTTTTAAGTCTTGTTTGTTGTTTGATTTAACTGTTAAGACTGCCCACTCAAGTGCTAGCCTGTGCAAAGCATTTACTTTGTTTTTATGCCTCTGATACTGTTTTAAAAAACGAAAAAATATATATATATATATCTTTATTTTCCCACCTTTACTGTGCTAGAATAGTCCTGAATTCAGGCTTTGCTGAATTCTGGACTTCAGTACAAGTTCCTATGTTGCCCACATCCTTACTTGGATAGGAGGAAGCTTCTCTGTTCACCAGTGAGAGTGGGAAGCTTTGAGCAGCCTATCTGTCCCTGGAGGAGTGGTCTCAGCTCAGTAACTAGTTGTTTATTGATCTCTTGGGGCTATTTCCTAGCTCTTTTATGTCCCCTGCTTTAAAACCTGCTTTAGCGGATTTTTTTTGCGCTTGTTCTGACTCAGCCAAGCTCCTTGTGGTCCTGCAGAGTGGTGCTAGCAGCAGAGAGAGGAAAAAGAGTGACTGCTACCTGATTAAGTATTTCTTTGCTACCTTTACATTAGCGACTGTATTTTCTCACCTAAAAACGAGTTTGTGACTGCTGTAATACCTTAATAAGCTTGTTATTGCATTTTTGCTTACCTGCACTTTTATGTCATTGTTTTATTGTTTGATTTAACTGTTAAGGCTGCCCACTCAAGTGCGCTAGCCTGTGCACAGCATTTACTGTGTTTTTCTGCCTCTGATACTGTCCTACAAAAAGAAAAAAAAATCATAAAAATATATCTTTGTTTTCCCAACTTTACTGTGCTAGAATAGTCCTGAATTAATGTTTTGCTGTATTCCAGACTTCAGTACAAGTTCCTGTGTTGCCCATATCCTTACTTGAATAGGAGGAAGCTTCTCTGTTCACCAGTGAGAGTGGAGAGCTTTGAGCAGCCTATCTGTCCCTGGAGAAGTGGTCTCAGCCCAGTAACTAGTTGTTTATTGGCTGTTTTGAGATATTTCCTAGCTCTTTCAAGTCCCCTGCTTAAAAGCCCACTTTAGCATGCTTTTTGCGCTTGTTCTGACTCAGCCAAGCTCCTCGTGGTCCTGCAGAGTGGTGCTAGCAGCAGAGAGAGGAAGAAGAGTGACTGCTACCTGATTAAGTATTTCTTTGCTACCTTTACATTAGCGACTGTATTTTCTCACCTAAAAGTGCGTTTGTGACTGCTGTAATACCTTAATAAGCTTGTTATTGCATTTTTACTTACCTGCACTTTTAAGTCATTGTTAGTGGTTTGATTTAACTGTTAAGGTTGCCCACTCAAGTGCGCTCGCCTGTGAAAAGCATTTGCTTTGTTTTTATGCCTCTGATACTGTCCTAAAAAAAAAAAAAAAAAATCTTTGTTTTCCCACCTTTACTGTGCTAGAATAGTCCTGAATTCAGGTTTTGCTGTATTCCGGACTTCAGTACAAGTTCCTGTGTTGCGCATATCCTTACTTGGATAGGAGGAAGCTTCTCTGTTCACCAGTGAGAGTGGGGAGCTTTGAGCAGCCTATCTGTCCCTGGAGAAGTGGTCTCTGCCCAGTAACTAGTTATTTATTGGCCATTTTGGGCTATTTCCTAGCTCTTTCGAGTCCCCTGCTTCAAAACCCACTTTAGTGTGGTTTTTGCACTTGTTCCGACTCAGCCAAGCACCTCGTTGTCCTGCAGAGCGGTGCTAGCAGCAGAGAGATGAAAAAGAGTGACTGCTACCTGATTAAGTATTTCTTTGCTACCTTTACATTAGCGATTACATTTTCTCGCCTAAAAGTGCGTTTGTGACTGCTGTAATACATTAATAAGCTTCTTATTGCATTTTTACTTACCTGCACTTTTAAGTCATTGTTAGTGGTTTGATTTAACTGTTAAGGCTGCCCACTCAAGTGCGCTAGCCTGTGAAAAGAATTTACTGTGTTTTTCTGCCTCTGATACTTTCCTAAAAAAAGAAAAAAATATATATCTTTGTTTTCCCACCTTTACTGTGCTAGAATAGTCTGAATTCAGGTTTTACTTTATTCCAGACATCAGTACAAGTTCCTGTCTTGTCCATATCCTTACTTGGATAGGAGGAAGCATCTCTGTTCGCCAGTGAGAGTGGGGAGCTGTGAGCAGCCTATCTGTACCTGGAGAAGACGTCTCAGCCAGTAGCTAGTTGTTTATTAGCCGTTTTCGGCTATTTTCTAGTTTTTAAAGTCCCCTGCTTTAAAACCCACTTTAGCGCAATTTTTGACCTTGTTCCAACTCAGTCAAGCTCCTCGTGGTCCTGTAGAGTGGTGCTAGAAGCAGAGAGATGAAAAAGAGTGACTGCTACCTGATTAAGTATTTCTTTGCTACCTCTGCATTAGCGACTGAATTTTCTTACCTAAAAGTGAGTTTGTGACTGCTGTAATACCTTAATAAGCTTGTTATTGCATTTTTCCTTACCTGCACATTTAAGTCATTGTTTGTTGTTTGATTTAACTGTTAAAGCTGCCCACTCAAGTGCGCTAGCCTATGCAAAGCATTTACTGTGTTTTTCTGGCTCTGATACTGTCCTAAAAAAAAAAAATATATATATATATCTTTGTTTTCCTGCCTTTACTGTGCTAGATCAGTCCTGAATTCAGGTTTTGCTGTATTCCGGACTTCAGTACAAGTTCCTGTGTTGCCCATATCCTTACTTGGATAGGAGGAAGCTTCTCTGTTCACCAGTGAGAGTGGGGAGCTTTGAGCAGCCTATCTGTCCCTGGAGAAGTGGTCTGTCCCTGGAGAAGTGGTCTCAGTCCAGTAACTAGTTGTTTATTGCCTGTTTTGGGCTATTTCCTAGCTCTTTCAAGTGCCCTGCTTTAAAACCCGCTTTAGCACGCTTTTTGCACTTGTTCCGACTAAGCCAAGCTCCTCGTGGTCCTGCAGTGTGGTGCTAGCAGCAGAGAGATGAAAAAGAGTGACTGCTACCTGATTAAGTATTTCTTTGCTACCTTTACATTAGCGACTGCATTTTCTCGAATAAAAGTGAGTTTGTGATTGCTGTAATACCTTAATAAGCTTGTTACTGCATTTTTGCTTACCTGCACTGTTAAGTCATCGTTTTTTGTTTGATTTAACTGTTAAGGCTGCCCACTCAAGTACGCTAGCCTGTGCAAAGCATTTACTCTGTTTTTCTGCCTCTGATACTGTCCTATAAAAAAAAAAAACAAAAAAACTATATCTTTGTTTTCCTGCCTTTACTGTGCAAGAATAGTCCTGAATTCAGGTTTTGCTGTAATACGCACTTCAGTACAAGTTCCTGTGTTGCCCATATCCTTACCTGGATAGGAGGAAGCGTCTCTGTTCACCAGTTAGAGTGGAGAGCTTTAAGCAGCCTATCTGTCCCTGGATGAGTGGTCTGAGCCTGTAACTAGTTGTTTATTGGTTGTTTTGGGCTTTTTCCTAGCTCCTTCAAGTACCCTGATTTAAAACCAGCTTTAGCATGATTTTTGCTCTTGTTCCAACTCAGCCAAGCTCCTCATGGTCCTGCAGAGCAGTGCTAGCAGCAGAGGGGTGAAAAAGAGTGACTGCTACCTGATTAAGTATTTCTTTGCTACCTTTACAATAGCGACTGCATTTTCTCGCCTAAAAGCGAGTTTGTTACTGCTGTAATACCTTAATAAGCTTGAAATTGCATTTTTGCTTACCTGCACTTTTAAGTCATTGTTTGTTGTTTGATTTAACTGTTAAGGCTGCCCACTCAAGTGCGCTAGCCTGTGAAAAGAATTTACTGTGTTTTTCTGCCTCTGATACTTTCCTAAAAAAAAAAAACAAAAAAATATATCTTTGTTTTCCCACCTTTACTGTGCTAGAATAGTCCAGAATTCAGGTTTTGCTGTATTCCAGACTTCAGTATAAGTTCCTGTGTTGCCCATATCCTTACTTGGATAGGAGGAAGCTTCTCTGTTCACCAGTGAGAGTGGGGTGCTTTGAGCAGCCTATCTGTCCCTGGCGAAGTAACTAGTTGTCTATTGGCCGTTTTGGGTTATTTCCTGTCTCTTTCAAGTCCCCTGCTTTAAAACCCACTTTAGCACTGTTTTTGCACTTGTTCCAACTCAGCCAAGCTCCTCGTGGTCCTGCAGAGCAGTGCTAGCAGCAGAAAAATGAAAAAGAGTGACTGCTACCTGATTAAGTATTTCTTTGCTACCTTTACATTAGTATCTCCATCTTTTCACCTAAAAGTGAGTTTGTGACTGCTGTAACACCTTAATAAGCTTGTTATTGCATTTTTGCTTACCTGCACTTTTAAGTCATTGTTTGTTGTTTGATTTAACGTTTAAGGCTGCCCTACGTCCCCCTATAGTCCTGAATTCAGGTTTTGCTGTATTGGACTTAATACAATTTTTCATCTTACTGTACTTCTGTCCGTCCTATTGCCCTATAAGAACACATTTTAAATCTAAAATACTGTTTGCTTGTTCCTGCACCATTTAACTGTTGAGGCTGACTCACTCAAGTGCGCTAGCACTTTTAAATCATTGTTTGTTGTT